>NW_024395824.1:12041229-12239446 GCF_016617805.1 Bactrocera tryoni | reverse complement strand
CGAGTCGCAAACGTGGTGACTAAGGCGGGCAGAGTCCATCCAACAAACTGACATTGCTTTCAATGGAGGTTGAAGGAACCTGATCCTGTCAAGGCCGGTGTTGCGCCAAGCGACAAGATATGTATATTTATAACCTATAACTAAAATTAAGAAAACATGAATTATAAAAATTATAATAAATTGAATTGTATTATTATTGTATACTTACCCTAATAATACATTTATAATACTAAAATATTGTTTACCTTAACTTAATCTGTTACAATATTTAACGAAAGTTGAAAATTATTATACTTACTCCTTTTTTAACACATATTTATATTACCACTAGTTTAAGCCGTTAGTTTTAAGATTTAGGCTAAGCAATTAGATCAAGTGAAATAAAGAATTCTCTTGTAATTGAACCGTGGAAACGATCTGACGTGTTTTCCTTTTTATAGCAAATCTTTCGTGACAGGCAATTAGGCTTCTTGATTTTCCGCTTCTCAAAAATGCGTGAGAATTTTCAGTGGTATAAAGCCTTCTTTAATAAGTCGCTGTCCTCTGGGAAGTTTACATCAGACTGGAAATTGACAGGCATTACCGCTATCCTTAAGGGTGGTAGAAAGGATTTAGTATCCAATTACAGGTCTATTTCTAAACTTTCGACTATTTAAAAAAATTTTGATTGTTCTGTTAAAAATAAAATATTTTTTGCAGTTAAATCAATAACTAACAACAATCTGCATGGGTTTGTCTCTGGTCGCTCCACGGTTTTTAGCGATTATTGCATGACTGCCCTCTACGCTGGATTTCAAGTAGATTGTGTTTACAGAGATTTCTCAAAAGCCTTTGGTAAAGTTTCACGCAATATTCTGTTAAAAAATTATAATCTTTAGGCTTTCACTCTGTCTTCTTTCAGTAGATTAAGTAATATTTGCACAATACACAATGTGTTGTTATTGTCGATGGTGTGTCATCCGGTTCATTCATTGCGTTTTCGAGAGTACCACAAGGAAACGTTTTTCTTTTTGTGCTGTTTATCAATGAAATTTTCAGTTATTTCTTCTTTGCTAACTTTTTGCTATGTGCTGATAACTTAAAAATTTTCGCAAAAATCAAAAACTCCAAGGATGTAATTAAACTTCAATTTGATATTGATAGTTTTAATGATTGGTGCCTGAAATCGAAGCGTTTCGTGAATCTAGATAAATGTTCTCAAATCTAGTATGGGAGGAAACGTAGCACCTTACCTTCTAGTTACAATATTTCAAATTGCGTCATAAAATGTAACTTAAATCAAAGAACTTGGGGTAATCATTGGCAATAGACTTTCTCTCATTAATCACACCAACTACATATATATATCACTTCTAAATCATTCTCTGTGTTTGGCTTTGTCTGTCGAAATGCTTCCAATTTTTGCGACCCCTATACGTTAAAGTTATTGTATACATCTTTTGTTCGGTCTGTCTTGAAGTATGCAATGTTCTTTTGGAGACCGCGTTCAAAAGATTTTTCTTAAATTTGCCCTCCGCTCCTTAAAGTTTGTTGACCAAAGACCATCGTATACATCTTGTTTATTGCTTTTACATCTCAAACCACTGGAAGATCGACGTTCCTTTCTCTGCCTTTCATTTGTTTTCAATGTAATTAATGGAGGTATTAACTGCCCCTATTTACTAAGAAAAATTTATTTCAATACTCCTCAGCGTTGTCTCAGATCTATTTCCTCATTTTATTGTAAATAGGAACTTTTGGATTATGCTCCTCTCAAGCGTGCTATGCGTAAGTTTATCTCGATTTCCGAGAAGGTTCTTCTTGATTTTTCTCACTCTAGGGATTCCTTCATTTACAACCTCAATTCTGTCTTTTAGTTTAAGTTATCTATTTGTTTAATTGTAATTTTATTATTTTATAATTCTAATTTTAAATCTTAATTTTCTATTAGTCTATAAGTATTAATGTTCATACACTTTAGTAACTAAATAAAATAAATAAATAAATTCTTCTGCTTTCATTTCATGTCCAATATTAAGTATGTTGTCTTTCGTTTGGGTTTAATTTTGTTTAGGTTTTGTTAAACCATCTTCATCTTCCGCATTGGGTTGCATTACATCAACCGGTGCCATCATTGATGTCTTCAGTGGAATTATTTGATTAGGAATTTGTTGTTGAGAAGTAATCGTTTCAGACGCTGCCATTATTGTCTCAATACTCTATTGTAGTATTTCAATCACCCAGTCTCATCATGTTGATATACAACATCAACGTAATCAAGAGTATACTATACGTTTACAAATCTTCACAAACTTGTCTAAATTGTCGCATTCGATAACGCAGGCTTCCACATTGTTCGTTTGCTCCAGATCCCTTTTGACCATAAGAATTTCAGTTAGTGAAGTAGTATTAGTACTATTCATTTGTTTAGTACATCGCTCCTAATGATTGTCCATCTGTTATATGCCGGCGCTATGTTCCATGAACAGATCTTCCAAGCCTTGACAAAGGGTGTGTCCAAAGTTTGTTTCGTTATACTTCCATATATGTTTGGTTCATCTTCAATAAAATAGGCCATTAAATTTCGCTCTGTTGGAAATCTAGTATTGCTGTGGATTTGGTCACTCGTTATCATATTCAGATGGAGGGGGTTTGGAAACCAGTGCTTTGGTGCAAGAAAACTGGATCTGGTAGATAATGCCGTCGCAAAGAATTGTACACCTGCAAAACCTGATGTGAATATGACCTGGTTTGCTTGGTGCCATGAAGCGCATACAATTCTCTAAAAATCACTCATTCTTATGTAAGCACTAGTATCATAGTTAACCTGCTCCTTGATTTCAATCTCTAGTGGTGCTTTTTCTACTCTTATAATATCCTCTTCTTTCATTGAGACGTTTTGATCGATAGTGACGTCTTTATAAAAGGGATTGTTAGGAATTAACCAATGTAGTGCATAACCTTTTGCCTAGATACTGAAAAAAACTAAGCAATGATAAGTAGTTCAGCATTATTAGTGGTTCTTAGTAACATGTTCGGAAGATTTTCAGTAACTTCGTAAACATCCTGAGCATACAGCACCATTTGATTTTGAAAACTACATTGCCCAAATATACATAATACATAAATTTCTCCGGCTTCCTCTGGTTATGAGGCTCTGGCTTCCTTTGCTTCTGATGCTCGGCTTTTTGATGCATGCTGGCGTACTCGATGCTTGGCTCGATAACTTTCTTAACTAACGATAAGCTTTCTTTTCTCCTTTATTTCCTCTAATTCGCTTAAATGTTCTGATGACTTTTACATTCCTTCCTGAGTTTTGTTGCTTTTTCGTATAGACAACTCGTTAAATAAATTTTATTTATTAGTTTATAATGAAAAAGTTTTAGTGAACAATATAATATAACACACAGACTTTTTGCAAGTCTATATACTACATACATATGTTTCGCTTATAATTTTAAATTAACACAACCGTACACTTCGACTGTTGTAATTCATTTGATTGTATACCTGATTCGATCCAGATATTTATGATGTCTCAGTAAAACTAAAAAGAAGTAAGCGCATTGCCTCATTTGCCGTCATGCTTGCAGTTAAAGGGATGGAGATATTAGGTAAGCAGAATATTTTTTCTGTGTATTTTAAATTTTTACGAATTCTTATTTTATATTGAAGGAATCGAAATTTTTCTTTTATGAGACTTACCAATGTTATGAATTAAAACGAATTTAAATCGCAGTTAAGTCGTACTTTCCGCTATAACATTCGGTGACAATTGCTGAAGAGTGCACATCGACGTGACATCCAAAGTTTAGAACAGAAAAAGAGTTTTCATTGAAGTTATTTTTCGGAGGGGTTTAATGTAGGCGTTCTGATGGTAAGCATCTGAATTTTTACAGCAAAAATTTCATTTCAAGCATAGCTTTGCAATTGCTAAACAAAATTTTATTACCTGAAAGTCATGTGTTTTGCATTGTTTGACATTTGTTCTTGTGGTGTGATCTTATTTTATATTTATGTTACCACAAATTTTTGGTTGCATTTAATATTTCTCGCTGAATATACCTTCTTTACGGATATGTATTTGAGTATGCACATATGTAAGTTAGCATTGTCAGCAATCGCGTCGTGATAGTGAACGGAAGTGATCGAGACAAAACAAATAAGTAAACTATTAGCAGATAATTATAAATTTAGAAATATAAGCTAAAATATATTTTGTATCCTTAAGCCGTAGTGGTGTAAGCAAAAATATGTTACCCATAAGACTTGTATTTCGCTATGTAAGAAAAATTATAATATAACAAGTAAGGAAGGGCTAAGTTCGGGTGCAACCGAACATTTTATATTCTTGCAACTTTCGGGAATAAATGCAAGGGAAATACCTTAAGATGTAAAACGGCAACCTGAGAATCGAAATCCAGGCAATTTTATATACATATACATACTATATAATTATGTACAACTCATATGCTGCAAGACACATAAGGTTTGTTAGAAAAACGTACACCAATATACATACAATGGACCAATAAAGTTTACATACACCTTGTTCTATTAAATTACAACACGTTTATTTGTTTCAAAATGAATAAATTTTGTGGATTTTTTCTATCCATTTCAAGATATGTATATTTAGCATTAAATATAGCATATCAAACATTTTTTTCACACAAATAATATAATTAATGCTAAAGCTTAAAATGCGCCTAATTCATATCTAAAAAGTTTACGTACACCAATGATTATTTATATAAATCAAAAGTAATTACAATAGTTTTAGCGGTTTTTGGCCTACGTTTTGTTGCAATTATTGTCTCTAGACGTCGACGTATGCTCCCCACTCGATTTCTAGTATTATTTCCGGATATTTTGACCCACTCAGTCGGTGATCCAGTTTTTTGGCCTTATTTTGAAGAAATTCGGTGTTTTTGAATACGGTTTTCCAAAAAGTTCCAGATATTTTGATTAGAATTAATGCGCTATTTTTTATTTCCATAACAACCATGCAGGTACAAGATACAATGTGTATTTTAAGTCGGTATCCTATTGGAAATTGATTTTCCTACTATTAACAGCCGATTTAAGCACACTCAAAATATACATTTTTTTTCTTAAAATGTTCAGATACATATGCTTCCCAACAAAGGGGAATCTTATCGTCCGATAACTCTCCTCTCACCAGCAGTGAAGACACTTGAGGCCTTGCTACTTCCGACCTTCACTCACCACCTTAGCCTAGCCAACCACCAGCATGGATTCCGAAAAGTGCATAACACCACCACAGCACTTAGCGTCATAAACGCTCAGATAGTTCGTGGCCTCAACCAGAAACCACCCTGGACTTGTCAAAAGCTTTTGACACAGCCAACCACACTACTGCAGGACATCGAAAAAACTACGCTTCCTCCAGGACTGAAGAGGTGAACCATGAACTGCCTGAATGGTCGTCAGTTGTTTTGAGATGAAACATCTAAACTAAGAAGAATTAAACAGGGCCCCGCTACTGTTTAACTTCTACATCTCGAAACTCCCGAAACCATCAGAAAGGGTTTCCATAACCTCGTAGGCAGATGATCGCACGATATTGACGTCAGGCAATGAGATCGATGGCATGTGTTCGAAAGTCTGGGGACAATAATTGCAACAAAATGTAGGCAAAAAACCGCTAAAACTATTGTAATTATTTTTCAATTATATAAATAATCATTGGTGTACGTAAACTGTTTTGATATGAATTGCGCCCATTTTAAACTTTAGCATTATTTTTTTTTTTCTGTAAATAAAAACAAATATTTTGAAATGCTATATTTAATATTAAATATATATAATTTGAAATGGATAGAAAAAAAACTAAATTTTTTTTAATTTTATAGCAAAACACGTGTCGTAACTTAATAGAACTGGGTGGATGCAAACAGGTCTATGAAAAATTGTACACAATTGCGTGCCGATATTGTTTCCTGATTGACACTTCAGTTCCGACGGAGCGCCTTTTCTCCAAGGCGGGTGCTACCGCCACACAGAAGCGCAATAGGCTGACTACTTCACGCCTAAACAAATTATTGTTTTTAAACTCCCTTTTTAATAAATAAACAAAGGACGTAAAATTAATTTTTGTGTTTATTATTGATGGTAATACTAAAAGAAACAAGTAAGGAAGGGCTAAGTTCGGGTGTCACCGAACATTTTATACTCTCGCATGATAAAGTGATAATCGAGATTTCATTATCCGTCATTTACATATTTTTCAAATACCGTATTTGTGGAAAGTTTTATTCCGCTATCATCATTGGTTCCTAATGTATATATTATACAGAGAAGGCATCAGATGGAATTCAAAATAGCGTTATATTGGAAGAAAGCGTAGTTGTGAACCGATTTCACCCATATTTCGTACATGTCATCAGGGTGTTAAGAAAATATTACATACCGAGTTTCATTGAAATCGGTCTAGTAGTTCCTGAGATATGGTTTTTGGTCCATAAGTGGGCGACGCGACGCCCATTTTCAATTTAAAAAAAAAAGCCTGGGTGCAGCTTCCTTCTGCCATTTCTTCCGTAACATTTAGTGTTTCTGACGTTTTTTGTTAGTCGGTTAACACACTTTTAGTGATTTTACACATAACCTTTGTATGGGAGGTGGGCGTGGTTATTATCCGATTTCTTCCATTTTTAAAAAGTATATGGAAATGCCTGAAGAAAACGACTCTGTAGAGTTTGGTTGACATAGCTATAGTAATTTCCGAGATATATACAAAAAACTTAGTAGGGGGCGCGGCCACGCCCACTTTTCCAAAACAAATACGTCCAAATATGCCCCTCCCTGATGCGATCCTTTGTGCCAAATTTCACTTTAATATCTTTATTTATGGCTTAGTTATGACACTTTATAGGTTTTCGGTTTTCGCCATTTTGTGGGCGTGGCAGTGGGCCGATTTTGCCCATCTTCGAACTTAACCTTCTTATGAAGAAGAGAAATACACTCATCATGATATCTCAATTTTTACTCAAGTTACAACTTGCACGGACAGACAGACAGACGGACGGACAGACGGACGGATGGACAGACAGACATCCGGATTTCAACTCTACTCGTCACCCTGATCACTTTGGTATATATAACTCTATATCTGACTCTTTTAGTTTTAGGGCTTACAAACAACCGTTATGTGAACAAAACTATAATACTCTCCTTAGCAACTTTGTTGCGAGAGTATAAAAAAAAAGAAAGCGTTGTTAATTAGTTGCTATTTTTGACCTTGAAATAATAAAATGCCTTTATTTTATAAAAGCTCTTTTAAAATAAAAAAAAAACTAGCTAATTTACAATAACTAAATATGCACAATTTATCTTTAAGACATATAATTAAATTTTTTTTCGGAAATGAAATTTCAACCGATCTGAATTTTTCCTATCAGCGTTGTTAATTAGTTGCACGAATCTGGATGTCCTTGGATCTGCAATATATATACATACTTATATAATGGGTTGTCAAAGAAGTCTTGCGGTATTTTTATTGAATTTTTTTTTTTATTGAAATTGAAATGAATTTTTGATGACTCATGCCCAGCTCTTGATCGATGCTACGACTGCTACTATGCCGATCCCTTTCGACCAATTCAGCGATTTTATCGCAATTTTCGACGACAGGCCTTCCGGAGCGTGGCGCATCTTCGACCACCTCTACACCAGAACGAAAACGTTGAAACCATCGTTGTGCGGTGGAAATGGAAACTGTATCGGGTCCATAACCTGCACAAATTTTATTGGCGGCTTCAGATGCATTTTTGCCTTTATCGTAGTAGTACTGTAAAATATGCCGTATTTTCTCTTTATTTTGCTCCATGTTTGCGACGCTATAACTCACGAACGACTTAAACGACAATCAATCAAACACGTGTTAGCGCGTGAAATGAGCTTTCCAAAAAGGTATAGAATGACCCGATGCGACGAATAAAACTAGAACTACGCGCTTTCAGCGCCAACTAGCGAAACCTATTATATAAAAGATAGTTGTGTTAGTTACACCATTTATAACTCAAGAACGGCTGAACCGATTTGGCTGAAAATAGGTGGAGAGGTAGCTTAGAACCAGGGTAAGGACATGGGATACTTTCTTTTTATCTCTTTATGTTAAAATTTAATACAACTCATAAATATAAAATTATATTTCAAATAATGACCATTTGCTCAAAATTCGTGTTTGTAGGAATTGTTTGAATATACATATGCGTACAATTTTAAACAGATTCTTCCTAAAAAATAATACAATTGCTAAGTATTTGGAATAATAGAAAAGAACTGCAACTAAATACGCAGTGAAATAGATTATAACTGGTAATCAGTCGTGGAGTATGTATTATACCACGTGCATCCCAAAAGACTGATGTGATAACTTTTCCAGCCGACTTTTTCGTCTTTCCACGCCTGAGAACCGGTTCATCATGAGAAGTCCACTAGAATAACTGTCGATTGGACTTCAGTCGAATTAGCAGAAGTCGTAATATTGTTGCTATTCACTACTTCAACTGCGAGCGATATCAAAAAGTATGCAAGTGCTTTTGCTTCTGCTTCTGAAAAAATCAGAAGTCGCATGCTTTGACTGGCGCAAAAATCAAACAGCTACGAAAATCAGAAATCAGCATAAGTCACCGTTATTCGTTTTTCTGCTTTCTGCTTTGCTGTAGCTTTCGATCGTATACATAAGTTGCCGCAGCAGCGATCGACAATTTTCGACAGTCGTCGGCAGTCACAGTCGCGAAAAGTAATGCATTCGACTTTTTGCTACTTTTGATTTTTGTCGCTGTTGCTTTCGATCAGCAGCGTAAGTCGAAAAAAGCAAGAAGCGTCCGATTCGTGGAAGTCGGCCGTTGCGACCGTTTTTGATTAGCTACGAATTTAAAGAAATGTTTGGCAATTACTTATAGTGTACTTGAATTTTTTTATTATGTTGTTCATTTTCAAATTTTTTAATTTTTCTTAAGTTTACAAAAATAAAAAACTAAATCAAAATTCGTTGGAATAAATAACATAAAAATATAACAGTAAATTAATTTTTCATTGCTTTCATTACATACATACATTACTCATTTTTTTGATTATTCATTACAAAGTTCCTCTTGTTCAAAAAGTGGCAACGTATCAAAGGCCATGTCCAGAAAGCTAGGATTTAATTTTACTAGCAATATGTTCTCAAGAACATCGTGGCTTAATCGATTGCGAGACTCGGTAAGCACCAGTCTTAAAGTAGAGAAAGCTCGTTCAATCGACACCTGTTATAAAAATAATAAATAAAGGAGAAAACTTTAATTAATTAGGCCATTTCCATTTACCTGAGTTGGCGGTACGGCATAACAAACATTACTAATTGCGTATAATTCCTGGTCGGTATACTGTTTTCTTTTCCAATAAGACAAAACGTCTATGTCAATCCTCTGATAAGAAAGTTTCAGGTTTTCAATTTTTGAATATACATCGATTGTACTGTTGACTTCTGATTTAACGCCTTGAGATAAGTATGCTTCTAGCAATTCGTCTTCCTCATCAAAAAAATAGTTCTGTATTTCATTAGAGCTGGAATTCGGAGTTGAGCACATATTGCCAGTAGGGTGAAGACTATTAAGTCTATCCCAAATATATTTTAAATGATTTATTGCGTCATTTTTTTGTTGATCAACATATATTGAAAACGTGGATCCAAAAACAAGCAAGAAACTATAAATTTGTTATTCAACAATATTTTGTTCGTTTTTCAATAGAATTTAAAATTTCATTTCCAATAGTTTTCGTTAAATTCAGATTTGTATCCTTTACTAATTTTTCATTAGATATTTTAAGCTTGAGCCATTGGGCGTAAAAGTTACTATAATGTAACTGTTCCTCTTGAAATTTTTTTATGGCTTTTTGCAAGGGACTGAAAACATTGCAATATGCCTCAATAAAATCCCAAAACGAGGAATCTAGATCAAAATTCTCTTCATCCGATTTATTTTTAATAGATTCAATTTTACTTTAAATATGTTTAGCTTCCAACAAGTTGCTTAACATTGTGTAAGTAGATCCCCATCTGGTTGGACAATCTAGTTGTGGCATTTTCAATTTTTAATTCAAATATTTCACGATATCCATAATGATTTTTCTTATGTATTTTGTCATATTTCTGCAATTGAGTAAGTACTTCATAATATCCAATGATTTCATCACATCAAGAGCAACCAGCTGTGCTGTATGTGCATCACAACGACAAACTTGAATATTGCCTATTAATATATAGGGCACTGTTTCCATAAGCTCGATTTCTTGTATATAGTCATCGTTGATGCACTCTTCGTTGTCCGTTTCATTATTTTGTTCGGAAACAAATGATAAAATATTTGTTGTTTGTTGCATATTCGCACCGTTATCAGAAGTTATGGATACAATTTGAGTTAAATTAATATTATTGTTTTATTCACCTTCACAATTTGCATAAACACGCGATAACTAGCGGCGTGTGGCGAAAAGACGACGTGCATTCAGTAATGGACGAATCAATACTGGCTTGTGTAAAAGCGGACTTTTTTTCAGTAGAGTGATATGGTGTGTGATTTAGTGTGTGGATCCTGCGCTCGCGCGTGTGGGTGGTGTTGATATGGAGTGTGGTGATGTCGAGGTGAGTGTGGTGAGTGTGCGTGTTAGTGATGGGTGTAGGTGTGGTGTGGGGCAGGCGACTAAGGCTCATTTAGCCATTCCGGCCCCCCTAGGCGAATATTTCAGCCTAGAATCCTTTGAAGCTGCTGCAGAGTGGCTACGACGCTGCTGAGGCCTGAGGTGCGACGCGGACGCGGTCGTTGTTGCTGGCGTCGTGTGGACGCCCCATTATGTGGCCGCCGGGCACGGGAGGATGATGGCCCTATGGTTCGACGGGGCCGTGCATCCCGGCGTAATGGCGGTCGTTGTACTGCGCCGCGGTTGCGGCCGGCAGGAGTTTGGCTGGTGTCATTCCGAGGTGCACGGTGCAACATAGTGTAATGCGGACGCATAAAAATTTGGCACAGATTGCCCGATGTACACTCGTGAGTTTGGTGGACAGGCGTCAGGCAATTGAGACAATGGCCGAGCGCCTGCACGACCAACTGGCGTTGCTGAGGTGGCAATCTCTTAAATATGACGCATTGTGGCAGCCGGTGGGGTCGACGACATAGAGGACATCTACGGCGTTGTGGGTCTGCGACTAGCGCGTGTGTTGACGGCAATGCGGCCGTTCCACTCGAGGCACCGTTGGGGTGGTTGTTCGGGGCGCTGCAACTGGGGCAGCCAGCTTGGCGTGGCACATTGACAGCCGAACGAGTGGTTGGTGTCGGGGCTGCTGGCATGTCTGCATCCATATTGATCTGTTTGGAAGAGGGTTATTTCAATTAGAATTTGGTTGCATATAGGACATATGAGCATGGCTGCCACGTTATGCGGCATGAGTGGGTCGTTAGATTAATCGACTACTTTTGTAAGTGATTTTAAATATATATGTATATGTATAAATGTATTTATATAAATTTTTATTTTATTTTGTTTTTATATTCGGTTTATTTTAGCGGTTTGTCGGTTTTCGTTTCGCGGTTATCGGCGATCGGTAGGAAGCATAGCTTGACGAGCGGTCTTGTTAACTTTCCGGATTGCGTACGGAGATCGACTACGCGAATATGACCGTCGGAGCCTGGATAAAGCTTCTCTATGCGGCCCAGCCGCCATTCGGTAGGTGGCAGGCAATCGTCGTGAATCAGGACACAATCTCCAATTTTTGGCGCATTTTCTGTATTTTTCCATCGGTACCTCTTGTGGAGGTCCTTTATATAGTCTTCTTTCCATCGGCTACTGAAATTATGATGGAGAATTTTAATTCTTTCCCATCTATTTAATAAGGATAGCGACTCCACGCCTGGCTCAGGTGTGGCCAAAATGGGTGCTCCTTTTAGAAAATGCCCTGGAGTTAGGGCTGTGAATTCGGAGGGATCTTGTGATAGTGCTGTGAGCGGACGTGAGTTGAGAACGGCTTCAATTTTAGCTAATAATGTCGTGAATTCTTCATAATTAAATTTATAGCTGCCGGCTAGCTTCTTGAAATGAGATTTGAAGCTCTTTACAGCTGATTCCCATAAACCACCCATATGAGGAGCGCTTGGAGGTATAAATTGCCAATTGATACCTTGAGGGGCGTACTTTTGTACGATATCAGGGGACACTTGTTTTAAGAAATCCACAAACTGTTTTCTGTGGCTCGTTGGGCTCCTATGAATGTTTTGCCATTATCGCTCATGATTTTGGAGGGGGAAGCCACGTCGAGCGACGAAGCGAGCAAATGCCGCGAGAAAAGCCTCCGTCGTCAGATTAGTACACAGCTCAAGGTGTACTGCCTTTGTCGTGAAACATACAAAGACAGCCACATAGCCTTTCATGAGAGTGGGAGATCTTAGCATGGAAGCCTTTATTTGAAAAGGCCCAGCAAAATCGACACCTGTGGTCGTGAAAGGCAGAGCGAAATTGCAGCGTTCAGGTGGAAGGTCTGCCATAATCTGAGTTCGCATTTTTTGCTTATGCATGGTGCAGATCTTGCACATGAAAATGCATTTTTTGATCTGGGGCTTAAGACGGGGAATATAATACTCTTGGCGTACCATATGTTGCATGAGGCGCTGTTCGGCGTGCAACATTAAGATATGGATGTAATTCAGGATTAATGTGGCAAAAGGAGACTTCTCAGGTATTATAATGGGGTGGCGTTCGTTGTAAGTCAGGCTTGAATTAGCGAGCCGACCATTGGCACGAAGCAGACCTTTCGTGTCTAAAAATGGGTTTAGTACTAAGAGTGAGCTCTTTTTGTCAATTGGCTTCGATTCTCTTAGTAACGATATGTCGCGACTGAAATAGCGCGTTTGGGTTGATGCGATAAGAGCGACCTTTGCTTTTTGTAAGTCTTCATGCGACAATGTATCGCATTGGGGGCAAGTTGCTCCCTTTACATTAAGTTTGAGTCGCTCTGCGAATTTGAGAATATAGGCGACTACTCTGAGTGCTCGGGGGAACGATGAAAATCGTTCAAGGATGTCATTATCATCCAATATTGTGTGGTAGGTGTCGATTTTTCGACTTTCGGGGGCAATTATGTTGCGCATTGGCGATTGTGGCCAAGAATCGGGAGATTCTGTTAACCATCGGGGACTTCGAATTCGACTTCAGTCGAATTAGCAGAAGTCGTAATATTGTTGCTATTCACTACTTCAACTGCGAGCGATATCAAAAAGTATGCAAGTGCTTTTGCTTCTGCTTCTGAAAAAATCAGAAGTCGCATGCTTTGACTGGCGCAAACATCAAACAGCCACGAAAATCAGAAATCAGCATAAGTCGCCGTTATTCGTTTTTCTGCTTTCTGCTTTGCTGTAGCTTTCGATCGTATAGATAAGTTGCCGCAGCAGCTATCGACAATTTTCGACAGTCGTCGGCAGTCACAGTCGCGAAAAGTAATGCATTCGACTTTTTGCTACTTTTGATTTTTGTCGCTGTTGCGTCCGATTCGTGGAAGTCGGCCGTTGCGACCGTTTTTGATTAGCTACGAATTTAAAGAAATGTTTGGCAATTACTTATAGTGTACTTGAATTTTTTTATTATGTTGTTCATTTTCAAATTTTTTAATTTTTCTTAAGTTTACAAAAATAAAAAACTAAATCAAAATTCGTTGGAATAAATAACATAAAAATATAACAGTAAATTAATTTTTCATTGCTTTTATTACATAAGTATGTACATTACTCATTTTTTTGATTATTCATTACAAAGTTCCTCTTGTTCAAAAAGTGGCAACGTATCAATGGCCATGTCCAGAAAGCTAGGATTTAATTTTACTAGCAATATGTTCTCAAGAACATCGTGGCTTAATCGATTGCGAGACTCGGTAAGCACCAGTCTTAAAGTAGAGAAAGCTCGTTCAATCGACACCTGTTATAAAAATAATAAATAAAGGAGAAAACTTTAATTAATTAGGCCATTTTCATTTACCTGAGTTGGCGGTACGGCATAACAAACATTACTAATTGCGTATAATTCCTGGTCGGTATACTGTTTTCTTTTCCAATAAGACCAAACGTCTATGTCAATCCTTTGATGAGAAAGTTTTAGGTTTTCAATTTTTGAATATACATCGATTGTACTGTTGACTTCTGATTTAACGCCTTGAGATAAGTACGCTTCTAGCAATTCGTCTTCCTAACCAAAAAAAATAGTTCTGCATTTCATTGAGCTGGAATTCGGAGTTGAGCACATATTGCCAGTAGGGTGAAGACTATTAAGTCTATCCCAAATATATTTTAAATGATTTATTGCGTCATTTTTTTGTTGATCAACATATATTGAAAACGTGGATCCAAAAACAAGCAAGAAACTATAAATTTGTTATTCAACAATATTTTGTTCGTTTTTTCAATAGAATTTAAAATTTCATTTCCAATAGTTTTCGTTAAATTCTGATTTGTATCCTTTACTAATTTTTCATTAGATATTTTAAGCTTGAGCCATTGGGCGTAAAAGTTACTATAATGTAACTGTTCCTCTTGAAATTTTTTTATGGCTTTTTGCAAGGGACTGAAAACATTGCAATATGCCTCAATAAAATCCCAAAACGAGGAATCTAGATCAAAATTCTCTTCATCCGATTTATTTTTAATAGATTCAATTTTACTTTAAATATGTTTAGCTTCCAACAAGTTGCTTAACATTGTGTAAGTAGATCCCCATCTGGTTGGACAATCTAGTTGTGGCATTTTCAATTTTTAATTCAAATATTTCACGATATCCATAATGATTTTCTTATGTATTTTGTCATATTTCTGCAATTGAGTAAGTACTTCATAATATCCAATGATTTCATCACATCAAGAGCAACCAGCTGTGCTGTATGTGCATCACAACGACAAACTTGAATATTGCCTATTAATATATAGGGCACTGTTTCCATAAGCTCGATTTCTTGTATATAGTCATCGTTGATGCACTCTTCGTTGTCCGTTTCATTATTTTGTTCGGAAACAAATGATAAAATATTTGTTGTTTTTTGCATATTCGCACCGTTATCAGAAGTTATGGATACAATTTGAGTTAAATTAATATTATTGTTTTATTCACCTTCACAATTTGCATAAACACTTTTATTTAAGAATAGAAATACGCCTTCTAATGGCCGTATAGAGGGGGTTCTGGACACGTTAATTTCACAATTGTATTGATCAAAAATTATTAAAATTCTTATATTCACAAAATGCTGTGTCTAAATGATGGAGATCGGCATAAATGGCGATAACTAGCGGCGTGTGGCGAAAAGACGACGTGCATTCAGTAATGGACGAATCAATACTGGCTTGTGTAAAAGCGGACCCTTTTTCAGTAGAGTGATATGGTGTGTGATTTAGTGTGTGGATCCTGCGCTCGCGCGTGTGGGTGGTGTTGATGTGGAGTGTGGTGATGTCGAGGTGAGTGTGGTGAGTGTGCGTGTTAGTGATGGGTGTAGGTGTGGTGTGGGGCAGGCGACTAAGGCTCATTTAGCCATCCCGGCCCCCCTTGGCGAATATTTCAGCCTAGAATCCTTTGAAGCTGCTGCAGAGTGGCTACGACGCTGCTGAGGCCTGAGGTGCGACGCGGACGCGGTCGTTGTTGCTGGCGTCGTGTGGACGCCCCATTATGTGGCCGCCGGGCACGGGAGGATGATGGCCCTATGGTTCGACGGGGCCGTGCATCCCGGCGTAATGGCGGTCGTTGTACTGCGCCGCGGTTGCGGCCGGCAGGAGGTTGGCTGGTGTCATTCCGAGGTGCACGGTGCAACATAGTGTGATGCGGACGCATACAAATTTGGCACAGATTGCCCGATGTACACTCGTGAGTTTGGTGGACAGGCGTCAGGCAATTGAGACAATGGCCGTGCGCCTGCACGACCAACTGGCGTTGTTGAGGTGGCAATCCCTTAAAATGACGCATTGTGGCAGCCGGTGGGGTCGACGACATAGGGGACATCTACGGCGTTGTGGGTCGGCGACAAGCGCGGGTGTTGGACGGCAATGATACCGTTCCACTCCGAGGCGCCGTTGATGTGGTTGCTCGGGGCGCTGCAAATGAAGCAGTAACTTGACGTGGCACTTTGACAGCCGAACGAGTGGTTGGCGTCGGGGCTGCTGGCATGTCTGCATCCATATTGATCTGTATGGAAGAGTGTTATTTAAATTAAAATTTTGTTGCATATAGGGCATATGAACATGGCTGCCACGTTATGCGGAATGAGTGCGTCGTCCGGTTAATCGACTACTTTTGTGAGTGATTTTAAATATATATGTATATATATGTATTTATATAAATTTTTATTTTATTTTGTTTTTATATTCGGTTTATTTTAGCGGTTTGTCGGTTTTCGTTTCGCGGTTATCGGCGATCGGTAGGAAGCATAGCTTGACGAGCGGTCTTGGTAACTTTCCGGATTGCGTACGGAGATCGACTACGCGAATATGACCGTCGGAACCTGGATAAAGCTTCTTTATGCGGCCCAGCCGCCATTCGGTAGGTGGCAGGCAATCGTCGTGAATCAGGACACAATCTCCAATTTTTGGCGCATTTTCTGTATTTTCCATCGGTACCTCTTGTGGAGGTCCTTTATATAGTCTTCTTTCCATCGGCTACTGAAATTATGATGGAGAATTTTAATTCTTTCCCATCTATTTAATAAGGATTGCGACTCCACGCCTGGCTCAGGTGTGGCCACGAATGGGTGCTCCTTTTAGAAAATGCCCTGGAGTTAGGGCTGTGAATTCGGAGGGATCTTGTGATAGTGCTGTGAGCGGCCGTGAGTTGAGAACGGCTTCAATTTTAGCTAATAATGTCGTGAATTCTTCATAATTAAATTTATAGCTGCCGGCTAGCTTCTTGAAATGAGATTTGAAGCTCTTTACAGCTGATTCCCATAAACCACCCATATGAGGAGCGCTTGGAGGTATAAATTGCCAATTGATACCTTGAGGGGCGTACTTTTGTACGATATCAGGGGACACTTGTTTTAAGAAATCCACAAACTGTTTTTCTGTGGCTCGTTGGGCTCCTATGAATGTTTTGCCATTATCGCTCATGATTTTGGAGGGAAGCCACGTCGAGCGACGAAGCGAGCAAATGCCGCGAGAAAAGCCTCCGTCGTCAGATTAGTACACAGCTCAAGGTGTACTGCCTTTGTCGTGAAACATACAAAGACAGCCACATAGCCTTTCATGAGAGTGGGAGATCTTAGCATGGAAGCCTTTATTTGAAAAGGCCCAGCAAAATCGACACCTGTGGTCGTGAAAGGCAGAGCGAAATTGCAGCGCTCCGGTGGAAGTGCTGCCATAATCTGTGTTCGCATATTTTGCTTATGCATAGTGCAGATCTTGCACATGAAAATGCATTTTTGATCTGGGGCTTAAGACGGGGAATATAATACTCTTGGCGTACCATATGTTGCATGAGGCGCTGTTCGGCGTGCAACATTAAGATATGGATGTAATTCAGGATTAATGTGGCAAAAGGAGACTTCTCAGGTATTATAATGGGGTGGCGTTCGTTGTAAGTCAGGCTTGAATTAGCGAGCCGACCATTGGCACGAAGCTGACCTTTCGTGTCTAAAAATGGGTTTAGTACTAAGAGTGAGCTCTTTTTGTCAATTGGCTTCGATTCTCTTAGTAACGATATGTCGCGACTGAAATAGCGCGTTTGGGTTGATGCGATAAGAGCGACCTTTGCCTTTTGTAAGTCTTGGTGCGTCAAGGTATCGCATTGAGGGCAAGTTGCTCCCTTTACTTTAAGTTTGAGTCGATCTGCGAATTTGAGAATATAGGCGACTACTCTGAGTGCTCGGGGGAACGATGAAAATCGTTCAAGGATGTCATTTTCGTCCAATATTGTGTGGTAGGTGTCGATTTTTCGACTTTCGGGGGCAATTATGTTGCGCATTGGCGATTGTGGCCAAGAATCGGGAGATTCTGTTAACCATCGGGAGCCATTCCACCAGAGGGTGGAGTGGCGAGATGCAGAGGTTTGCACCCTCTTGTACCTAGATCAGCAGGATTGTCAGCACTGGCTATGTGTCGCCATGTGGCTGATCCTACTAGGTCAAGTATTTGAGACGTTCTGTTAGAAATATATGTTTTCCACGCATGTGGTGGTTTTTCCAACCAGGCTAGAACTATATCGGAATCGGACCATAGATATAACTTGTATTTTGCCATGTTCAAGTGAGTCTGCACCATGGAGACTAGCTTGGCTAATAGCAGAGCGCCACAGAGTTCAAGTCGTGGTAGACTTATGGTTTTTAGAGGCGCAACTTTTGCTTTTGCCACTAGTAGGTGGCTTGTAGTTGCAATATCGCTTTGTGTGCGCACATATATAGTGGCACAATATGCCTTTTCAGAGGCGTCGCAGAAGCCGTGTAGCTCCACTTTGTATTCGGGGGAATAGTTTACCCACCGTGGAATTTGTATCTGCGAAATGTCGGTCAGATTATTAGCGAACTGGGACCATTTTTCTAAGCGAAGAGGTTTCACTTGTTCGTCCCAGTCAGTTCCGTCTAGCCATAATTCTTGAATCAGGATTTTCGCTTGTATCATAATTGGCGCAAGCCATCCTGCGGGGTCAAAAAGTTTTGCCATTGAGGATAAAATTTGCCTCTTTGTTATGGCGGATAATGCGGTTATGGACTCTGTCGTGTATGAGAACTGGTCCGATATCGCATTCCATTGGATGCCCAGTGTTTTTGTTATACTTTCCTTTTCAAATATAAGGAAATTAGTATCCAATTTGTTATCGTTTGGTATATTTTTTAAGATACTTGGGTGATTAGCTGTGATCTTTTTAGAGGAAACCCTGCGGTGTTGAGGGCCTTTATCACTTGTGATAATGACTCGTATGCTTGTGAGAGGCTGTGGCTCCCAGACAGGATGTCGTCTACATACGTATGTGTTTTTAAGACTTGTGTTGTCTGAGGAAACTCTGACTTTGTGTCTTCTGCCAGTTCGTGGAGTGTACGAATGGCGAGGTATGGGGCACAGTTTACGTCAAAGGTAACTGTTTTTAATTTAAAGTCGCTTATTGCACTATTGGGAGATTTTCGAAAAATAATTCATTGAAAATCTTGATCATCCTTATGTACCATTATTTGTCGATACATTTTTTCGACATCCCCATTGAAAACGTATTTGTATATACGCCAATTTAATATGAGGAGCATCAAGTCTGGTTGGAGTGTGGGTCCCGTAAATAGAATATCATTTAGGGAATTCCCCGAGCTAGTGGATCTCGAGGCATTAAAGACAACTCTAACCTTTGTGGTTTTTTTGTCAGGCTTTACTACTGCATGATGTGGCAAGTAGAATGAGTGATATTTGCCTTTTATGATTTTTTCGCATGGGCTTACTTCCTCCATGTGATCTAAATGGAGGTATTCTTCTAAGACACCATCATAATGTTGTTTGAGTTCATCTTTTCTAAGCAGGTTTTTTTCCATACTTAGAAACTGCTGTATTGCAGAGGTGCGAGAGTGACCTATGGCGAGTGTATCTGGAAATTGTTGTTTAAATGGTAGTCGTACGACATACCGACCATTTCCTGATCTAGTAGTTGTGGCTTTGTAAAAGTCTTCACAATACTGATCTTCTGGCGTTGTAATTGAAATGGGGGGGAGTTCTTCTAACTCCCAAAATTTCCTTAATTGTGAATTAAGAAATTCATTGGATATTTCTTCCACTTGAGTTGTCATGGTGGTAACTGATTCTGTCACTAGTCCACTTAGTATCCAACCGAATATAGTATTTTGAGCTAGAAGGGTGTTTGAAATTTTTTCAACCCCTTCTAGAATAATTTGAGGTATAAGGTCGCTGCCTAATAGAAGATCTATTTGAGCGGGAGTGTTGCAGTTGGGGTCTGCTAACTTAAGGTGTGAAACCTTTTGCCAATGCTTGCTATTTATATGATAGCTTGGGAGCATGTTTGTTAGTTGCGGTAAGACTATAGCTTCTGCTTGAATGCGCTTATCCGCTTGGGGGGAAATCAGGGTAATGGGGCAGATTTTATTTGAGTTTTGTACTACTCTTCCGCCCATTACCGTAATTTCATAATTGGCTTGTTTTGTTGGTAGTTTTAGCCTATTTTGTGCCCTAGACGCTATGAATGATCGTTGTGGTCCTTGGTCTATTAGGGCTCTCAATTTGAAAAGTTCTCCTCGGTGTTCGATGGAGATAACTACAGTGGGTAGTAGTACCCTACTTTGATTCTCGCTGTGAAGCGTTTGTGTTTTTAAAGCCTTTGAGCAGCATGGTGTCTCTTGGCAAATTTCGGGATTTTGTGTTTCGGGAGTTGCGGTTGCAACTAAACCCGTGGCTCTTTTGGAGATAGCGCTACTTTGGGGTGTGCTAGGAAAGTTATTGAAATGCAACATTGAATGATGCCTCTTGTGGCAATATACGCAATTGAATTTGCTTTCGCAATTATTGAGATTATGTGAGTGGGACAAGCAGTTTGGTACAGAGTCTTTTTGCTCTGACAAAGTTGTTCTTTCATTGATATTAAGTTTTTAAACTTTTCGCAAGCTTTCAGCTTGTGCCCTCCTTTACACAGTTCGCATGACGTTTGTTTATATTGTTCGGATGTGAACGATTGATTTTTAAAGAAGCTTCTGTTTAAATTGTGGTTGTTATTAGCTTGGGGTTTAATAAAACTTCGATTTAGGTCGTGTTGAACGTTTTTAGTTCTGACCGTTTTTTTATCTACCCTTTCCGCAATTTCATACTGGGTAGTTAAGAAATCATTCATTTGTTGCCACGTTGGGCATTTTCTTCGTGATGAGAGCGATTGCTCCCACAGAAGCAAAGATTTTTCTGGTAATGCAGATGTGCATATATTTACCAGAATGGGATCCCAAAATTTTGTGGGAATATTTTGTGTCGCTAGAACCGATAAGCAATTTGAAACAGCGGATTAAAGTTTTATAAATTCTTCACTTGTTTCTTTGTGAATTTTTGGTAAATTCATTAATATTGTGACTTGTTTGTCGACTAATATTCTTTCGTTCTCGTAGCGAGCTTTTAACGCTTCCCAAGCATAATTGAAATTTTCGTCATTAAGAGTGAACTGTTTTACTATTGCTCCTGCTTGGCCTTTTGTTTTGTATCGGAGGTGATACAATTTTTGCGCTTGAGATAATTTAGGATGGTTTATGTACACGGCCGTAAACATGTCCCGAAAGGACGGCCATTGTTCATAACCTCCATGAAATATTTCTGTATCGCATGCTGGCACTTTAAGGTGAATGCCGGAACTCGCCTCTTGGCTTTGAATTGGAGGCAGCTCTACTCTCGGTTGTGGAGTAGGTGCAATTGCTTTTATTAATCTCAATTGATCAGAGATCATAGCTCTCGTTTCCTCGTACTGGTCTAAACAGTTTCGTATTTGGAGCAAGCCGAGGATTTAAAATTTTCCGGAAGATCTGATTCGTCAGATTCTAGAATTGCGTCATACGCAGCTTGGAGACGTGTCCAGAAATTGCCTAGATTTTCTTTTTTTGATTTCTAGTACCGATTCAGAATTGTCCTGAATCGGTGAAGATGAAAATCGAGTGCAGTATCGAATTAAACTGTCACTTCTCAGCGATAAACTTAGTATATGAAATGTCTTTAATTTTTTTTGCTTTGTAGCACCTTGCTTTGAGCGTGTAGCTTCAGCAGGTGTACATGGGCTCTTTTCTTCAGAAATCATTTTTTGTACTTTTAGATATTGAATCGATTTAGATTCCTTAGAATCTCCGTTCATTTTAGATAATAGGTAAAATTGAAAATATGAGACAGAAAAACTTCTCTCAGTGTATTTATGGTGTTAATAAATACGTTTGAATCTTTAAGATACGCGGTTTGTATGGTTGTTGTATACACAAGTATCTAATAACGAACGGGATTTCGTTTTCCTTATTATAAAATTGTATTTTTGTTGTATCCGCAAGGTAGGAACCAACGAACGAGTGTTTCGTTTTCCTTATTATAAAATTGTATTTTTGTTGTATCCGTATACGCAATGGCCGAACTAACGAGCGAGTGTTTCGTTTTCGTTATCCCTAATAGTTGTGCTATTAGTTTGTTTTGTTTTCTTTCTATTTTATTTATTGCTTCGTATTTCTAATAGTTGTGCTATTAGTTTGTTCTTGTTTTTTCGATTTTATTTATTGCTTCGCACTCGTTCGTTTATAATTGCGTATACGGGCGATAATAAGGAAAGAGAAAAGGGTTAATGACCTTTGTATATAAAAGATTTTTTCCGTTTGCAATCCTGCTTGCTTGTGCTTTAGCAAGAACAAGAGGTATTGCTTGAAATATGCCGATTTGGCCTTTGGATATATAATATAAAATGAAATGTTAATATGCCGTATATATTTGTAAAATTTTTTTTTTTTTTTTGTTTTAATTGACAGAATGTAATTTATCCTTATTAAACGGTTGCATTTACCGCACCGAATTTTTTTTTTTTTCGAAATATTTAAATTGTAAATTAAGATTTTATTTAATTATGTACCCTATGTACATACGTTATATATCTACATCGGCATAAGCAAATTGTATGCCGTGTATATTATTTTGCGGTACGAATAACGCGGGAAGAGAAAATGGCAAAATGCAGGTATGCTCTTTTAGCGCAAATACAAATTTGTGGAAGTTATAACTTTTACTTTGTTGTTACGAGCATATGTGTGTATGCTAATTTATCTTGTTGGCAATTGTGGTAATATATATAATGTATATGTAATGTATATGTATATACGTTGTTAATATTGTGCATATATGTATGGTTGATATCATTCCTTTTATTTTAATTTTCGAAATTGCCTTAGCTTACTTAGCGCAATCCTGCTTATACTGTTTTGAGTATAAAAGGTATTGCCGGAAAATGTTGTCAAGTGAATACTTGAAAATGTTTTTTTTTTTTTTATAAACTTTGTGTGCTTGTGAACACAAGTGTAAGCATAACTAGGCTTTTAACAGATATGTATATGCCAGTATATATATAATTATATATCATACTATATACTGTTCATACATATATTGTATGTACATATGTAATGCACCAAACTGTTTTCGGTTTCCCGGATATCAACCGTAAGTTCAAACAGTTTGGTAGCAACCGTTTTATTAAAGTATACAGTTGTTAGAAAAATGAACTGTAACTTTCACCATACATATATGCCACTATATAAAAATTTTATATGAATAAATGGAGTCGATACACTCACTTTGAGCCGCTTCAAGGGTATTTGAGGGCTTTAGTATGCGGTATTTGAGGGTTTTGGGTTGTTTGCATTTGTCGCTGTCCCAGTTTGTTTCCTATTTGTTTCCTGTTGCTGCTGATGTTGATGTTGATAGGGTTGGTCGCTGTATCCCTTTCCTTTTGAGCTCTTCCTGTGGTTGTTTGGTATGTACAGATGTATTTTATTTCCACCAGTAGTAATTTTATTATTTATTATTTTTGTTTGAAATTTATTGCACTTTGGGTTTATTGTTTTTCTTTCTTGTTTGGTTGTAAACTTCGCGCCCGTTTTGAATTAAATTAATTTACGCGCCCGGCTTTTTTTTTTGTGTGTCATTTTTTTTATGTATAGTTGTTCAGCATAATATTGTATTTATATGTATATTTATATGTATTTATATGTCTCAAACGCGATTTAAAATTTTTCGTATTAGCATAAAAAATTTTTTTGTTTTTTCTTTTGATTTTGATTTAAAATTTTTTTTTTTTTTTTTGATGTTGAGTAACGGTAGGGAACCGTTGTGTGCTTCCCGTTTTCAACTTTCTTTTTTTTTGTATGTATGTATGTAAGTATTTGTCACTTCACTTCAATAAGACTTGCAATACTTTTTGTATATACATATGTATGTATATTGCACTAAATTTTTGTATATTTCTATATGTGTATGTATATGTCGCCTTATTTAATTTTGTGCACGAATTTTGCAATTTTTGTTTTTTTTTTGAACAAGTTTTGTATGTATGTTTATGTCACAATTTTAATCTCTTTGCTTTTTTTTCCAATAGTGCCGTTCTTTTGCGGCTGGAAGGACCAATGTTTTAATCACTGCCCGCTGGACTTACCACTTGTGCCAAATAGTGTGTTTTAAAATAAAACCTCCGATTTCACTTTCACAATTTGCATAAACACTTTTATTTAAGAATAGAAATACGCCTTCTAATGGCCGTATAGAGGGGGTTCTGGACACGTTAATTTCACAATTGTATTGATCAAAAATTATTAAAATTCTTATATTCACAAAATGATGTGTCTAAATGATGGAGATCGGCATAAATGGCGATAACTAGCGGCGTGTGGCGAAAAGACGACGTGCATTCAGTAATGGACGAATCAATACTGGCTTGTGAAAAAGCGGACCCTTTTCAGTAGAGTGATATGGTGTGTGATTTAGTGTGTGGATCCTGCGCTCGCGCGTGTGGGTGGTGTTGATGTGGAGTGTGGTGATGTCGAGGTGAGTGTGGTGAGTGTGCGTGTTAGTGATGGGTGTAGGTGTGGTGTGGGGCAGGCGACTAAGGCTCATTTAGCCAATTATATTTACTAAGCACTTTCACTACTTCGGTGGCAAGATTTTTGGCTCCACTTGATCCTGCACCTTTCAATTCAATCATTCTCAAAATGATTGATTTTATTTCAACCGCGTTTATGTATCGTGCACTTATTCCAAATATATTTCTGGACAATCGGGTTGCACTGTCTATTTTTAAAGATAATAATTGGTTCTTCAGTTCTTTTGTTATGTGATTCTTTATATTATTTGCCACTACTTTCAAAGTATTTTTGCAGTTTAATGCATTTAATTTCATTATTTGTCCATCCGCAGTTTTTAGTCCTTCACAAATTGGATCGAGAATATTCCTCATGTTTGGAGAATTTAAAACATTAAAAGGAATACTGTCTTCCGTTACCAATCCAATGTAAGATCTTAACAGTTGTTTTTTATTGACTTCAATTTTAATTTTTTTTTTTGTACTGTTTTAATCGAGGAAGTTGATGACGATTCAATGTTTTCAAGAGTTAAATTTAAGTCAACTTTGTGCTGCTTTATTAAATGCGTTTTTAAATTCGACAGTCTATTGTTTTTAAGTGAACTTTTACATATATTGCATATTGCTAAACCCTCGGCTGCTTTATTTTCAAAATATTTCCACGCTGCACTTGGCGCCATAGCTGAACACGTGTGAGTCTAGCAGCGTTCTAATTGCAGGTAAAAGCAAAAGAGCAAAAATAACAAGACAGCGACTGCTGGTGACGAATCGGACGCTTCTTGCTTTTTTCGACTTACGCTGCTGATCGAAAGCAACAGCGACAAAAATCAAAAGTAGCAAAAAGTCGAATGCATTACTTTTCGCGACTGTGACTGCTGACGACTGTCGAAAATTGTCGATAGCTGCTGCAGCAACTTATGTATACGATCGAAAGACACAGCAAAGCAGAAAGCAGAAAAACGAATAATGGTGACTTATGCTGATTTCTGATTTTCGTAGCTGTTTGATTTTTGTCTATGCTTCGACTGCGACTTCTGATTTTTTCAGAAGCAGTATCAGAAGCAAAATCATATGAACTGAAACCTGACGCAGTTTTTTAAACGCTGATTGTCACACACCGACGCAAAAATTCGGTTTTTTACGATTAAAGAGCACTCAAACACTTCTCAGAATCAATTATTCGTTGTTTTTATTGAATTATGAACTTGCGAGGCACCCACCTTGCACAGAGCTTTCGCCTCTTTATCTTTTCATCGGTGGATTTCTATTAAATTGAAATAAATTCAACAGTATTTTCCACCTAAAAGAAATGCATTATTAACACAAGAAATGCTTTATGATAATTTTTTTTGTAAACTAACACAAGTTGGTTCACAGAAATGCTATATCTCATTAACTAATAGTTATCCAACTAACAGAAATCAATACAGCCACAGTGAAGCGTGGACGGTTCCTCTAGTTTAAAATAATACAAAAACTACAAAAAATTAAATACAGGAAACCCTTTAGACCAGTAATTGTAATAAGAAATAGAAAAAAATATTGTATTTGTCGAACCTGTGCACTAACATGTGTGTTTTTTTTACAATAAAAGGTATGAGCAATCTAATACGGATTTGCGTGAATGTGAGAATTGCAACCAATTCTGATTTTAATTGATGTCTCAGAATCTAATTAGGGTTTCGTCTTTTCGAACATACGCATATTCGAATAAAAGCACAGCCAGTCAAAAACGCTACTGCCTTCCTTCCTTTTCTTTCCTCATCGGCAAAATGTGTGCACAGTGAAAAACGTGGCAAAACGCAGAAATCAGCTGTTCTCTTTTGTTTACATTTCATTTGTTTGACATTTCATACAATTCTAAAATTGTGTCAGCAGCAATATGGAAGTGGACAATAGTGGTGAAATGTTTTTAAATTTGTGCGAATTGTACTCTTTATATAGTTTATATAAACAGTATAAAAACAAAAAACGAAAGAGAAGGTACAAAATTCGCGCAATCAATAAAAACTGGGGCGTTTGCGGTTACCAGATAAAAACTTTTCTGGTAATGAAAAACCGCGAACCAGAACAACTGTTTTGCATACAAGGATGCCGCCGGACGTCTACAATTTGCTTCTGAATTTGGTATGGAAATCCTTGAAGAAGCCAAGGCAGCGGATTGGACCCAAGGAAAGGCTCTCGTTGGTATTACTGTAAGTTGATTTGTTGTATTTTACAAATTAATACTCGTATACGTATGCATGTATGTATATACATATGTACTTCTCTTACAATTGTTAGCTATTTGTCACAAGGCGTGTCGGTGCAGAGCATTGCATGGAGCTATAAGTTAGGAAAGTCAACAGTACGCGAAATCATATTAGAGAAGTGTGAAGTAATCTGGAAGCTACTTTCCCCAATTTATATAAGCGAGCCAACAGAGTCTCAATACATGGACATTGCAAACGATTTTTATAATATGTGGAACATTCCGAATTGTGTCGGTGCAGTTGGGGGTAAGCACGTGGCTATTAAGTGCCCGGCCAATTCTAATTCGATGTTTTACAATTATAAAAAATTCTTTAGCATCGTTTTAATGGATGTATGTATGTATGTGATGCGAAATATACGTTCACAGGAGTTAGTATTGGCAGCTATGGAAGTCGAAGTGACGGAGGTACTGTATATTAAATTGTTTAACATTATAGTATAATGGATTTCTGTTTTTATTTATACAGGAATCTTTCGACTTACTCCATTTAGCCATGCATTAATACAAAACACTCTGCCTTTGCCACCACCTGTGCCACTGTCTGACGTGTCACCGGAACCTTTTCCTTACTTTTTCGTTGGAGATGCTGCATTCCCATTACGAAATAATTTAATGCGCCCATTTCCTGGAGCTAATCTAAATCTAATCTAAAATATTATGTCTAACAACATAAACAGTTGCAAATAACAAAGCAACTTACCACTTGCGTTCAACTCCCTCCCGATTTCAGCCCACAAGGCACCTTTCCTTGTTTGCAACTTGTAATATGGACTACTCTTATTAAACAACTCGGTTTTATGCTCAATCAAAGCAATCAATTTCTCGTCATCCGTAGTTTGTTTATTTTCCCACACGTATTTCAATCAATTCAATAAATTTTTCTTTTGACGGTTGTTTCAATGGCGCTTGTTTACATCTGAACAATGTTGTCATTGCTCAATACGCATATATAGTTTTGAGCACATCTTTGTTTTCAATTACAATTTTTTACAATATAAAATATCAAAACTGAAAACAAACTATTAAAAATAGTTTACATATTTATAAATAATAGCATTCGACTCTGATTTTGAGTTATTTTATGAAAATGTCAAACATATTGAAACATATTGAACAGATTGAATTATAAAAGTTGATAATTACTATAGTATATCGATATTGGCAACCCTGCGTTGTGAGAGAACAATCAACTGACACGTTTCCACGGCAAAAATCCAAATGTCGTGAATTCTCACGTCACTGTGCAGTTACATTGCGCGCCCATAAGATAGGTCGTGGCAACTGACACGAGCCACGATTCTACGTTCTCCACTGTTTGTGCTTTAAGCATGGACGTTTTTATTCTAAACATCTATGTTTCAATTGCTTATGCTATGCAATAGTTGGCTAAATAATTGTCGCACCATCTACATATTGCTAACAATAGCTTGTATTTTTTGATGGTTTAACAGGTCAGCTTTCATTTCTAGAAAAAAAATTGGACCGGCAAGATATACACCGTTCCAGTCCAATGGTCCCATTGCCTGGTGTTTTTATATTTTTTGCCCAGCGGTGTTACCCGAAATTATTTACGTTTTCAGAATCAAAATAAATTAAATTTGAGCACCGGAAAGATCAATTTACAAATATTTATGACTGACAGAACTGGAGAGTTGATTATTCTTATGGAATTGGCGTTTTAAGGTAAGTTTGTGGGTATTATTGGGATTCTGGGTATCAATACGGTTTCTCCTTCGGCCCCTTCGGGAACACTTCTCAAACTCGATTTGTGGGATAGTGTTCTTCTATCAGTAATTCCATCTATATTTTGAAGCGAAGGCCCTTTAAAATTCTGTTTATTTTTGAAAAGTCACACTGGCCCAAGTCTGTCGAATATGGAGGCAGGGACCAAGAATTCACGAACAAGCAACGAAGGCCGAAGCTCATAAGCTCGTCTAACCTTATTCTATGTTCCGGCCAAAAATTATTCACTAATCTAGGCTGTCCTTACTGTCGTTGGTTTTAAGTATTTTCCATTTTATGAAAATACTGGACACATTTGCTTTGATCTGTTAAGTCAATTGCCAAGTGAATTCAGATCAGTGGTCGGCATGAGAGGATCTGTCACTGTGTTGGTGAACACGAAAAAAAGCAGCCCAGTGAGAAATTGGAATTAAAATTAAGCAAATTTTATAAATAATTAAGAGTATAATGAAAATTAACAAAATGTCTTTTAAGGATATATTCCCTAGTATCTTTAAAATACTTGGAACATAAAAGGCATTGCATGGCACCAAAGGCATTTAGAATCATAAAATATTTCTCGGAGGGCATATTTGGTTTTGCGCTGTAATCTTCAGTGATGTTAATTCGTTGCTGGCTCGACAAAGACTGAACGATAGAGCGTAAGCGTACGTGTGAAGTTAGTTTGCACAATTGTGCTAAGAAATGCCGACCACTGAGTCAGATGCATTGCGTTCTAATTAATTTGTTTGTGTTTACAGTTTTTACTTTTTGCAGTGTCTTAGTCAGCTGTGACATGAGTATCAATGTATGTTATAAAAAAAATTTTAACAAGTGTGAAGAGCGAAATTTTAAAATTGCTGTTATTTTCTGAACACATATGTATGTATATCCATAAACCTAATTTATACCAAATTTTGATATCCTATCTAATATATTGAGCGATATATGCACACCGTAAGACCCCGGACTTACGCGATAGGTGGGTCCGAGTGACTGCCATTCAAGTCAAATTCGCGTAAGCCGGGTTCAACTTTGCATATAAGGACATATAAAGTATGTTTGAGAGATTAAAGAAAACAATAATTTAGAAGAAAAACGTTTAATAAAGTGTAAGATAATAAAACAACTAACTTTGTTATTAATAAAGTAACCTAAATCGAAGTTATTTTTATGACAATGGCTGTTATTCTACCAGCCTAAAAAGTTAAGTGTTTCTCCTCCTTATGCAAAAGTTCCTCGTAGTATACCATTTTATTATTTTTTCTTACTACCCGTTTTGAGGTAGAAATAAGTTCTTCATTAGAATATATTTTTTCTAAAATTTGTTATCCCATTTCAATTGAGTTGAGTCGTTCTGTTAAGGGGTTATATGTATACAGTTAGAATTTTCAATAAATCGATTCATTTTCTTAATGCACATATATTTAAGACTACACACAGAAGTTACACTTAAATTCAAAAAGGCGTTTCAGAGTGCTTGGAAGTGCATTCCAAACTTTGAACGCGTTTTTCTCAAAATGGTGTTTTCAAAAGTGTCTAACATTACTCGAAAACATCTAAACCGATTATTCTAAGATATTAACATGAGCTTCTTAGATATATTTTTTAGTAATTAATCGAAAATAAATCTTCTTGTTTTTTCTAGATAGTATTCTATGTTTTTTTGTGAAATCTCATTCCAAGATTGTTCAATTAATCTTACAGCATCTAAAATATTGCATATACATGCAAATGATCGCCTTGTGTGGTAAGCTTTAAATGTTGCAATGACTCTCTGGTCCTTTGGTTGAAGCAAGCAGGTAGTGTTTGGTGGTAAAAATATATTGCCACTCGTGGATCGAAATTAATTAGAGTTTCGGGAGGAAGGCCTGGTGTATTCTCAATTATTAGCATCACGTACATGGGATTTCAATAAGAGAAGCTGTCATCAAAGCTTTGGCATTAGACTTTCAAATGACCGGCGAACAAGCTTTTTTAAGGCTCTTGGATTTTCGGAGTGATAAACTAAGACAGGTTTAAATTTTCAATCCCTATCTGTCAATTGATTCTTGGCGGCTTTAAAACCTGGAAAAGTTTTGTTTTCACTCTTCTTTCAGGCATCTTTTTCTAAAAACGACCCGTTTCATCTACGGTGCAAATGGTATAGCTAGTGTAGCCCCTTTGTCCATCATTGTTTTGAGATCTTCTTTAAAAGCGCGTTTTGTGATTCTATGCCATTTACAACGACTATTAAATTGGTTGAACCAGCCGCTACTACCTTTAAATACCTCATTATTAGTCGCTTCACCAGTGTCTTCTTTTAGTTTATCAAAAGTCTATTTTGCTTAAAAGCAAACTGTATTTTGATCAATAGAACAATTTTTCATTCTTACTTGTTTATCACACCGTGGCTGCAGCAACGTTTCCATCCGTGCGATAATTCCGTAATGCTTACGGAAGATACTTGCATTTAAAGATTGCGAGTATTTCACAGCCCTCATAATTTTTTCTTTACCTTTACACATTAATAACGGTTGGGAATGCGGATTCCATAGCTCAAATTTCTTTGCCAATTCAGAAATTTTAATATCCGTTTATATTCTTATGTATGTATATTCAGTTGACACTCCAAATGTAGTGATTATCTTTACTTGTTGGTCTCTAATAAATATGTAAAACATACCGCTCACGTAAAACAATTCTAAGTGGAACACGTTCAAACTCTGAGAGGTCGGAGCAAGAGTCCCTTAATTCGCCGAACCATGCGAATTTCAGCTTATCGACTGCGGTATTCAACATTGAAATGTGCAAAGGACTATACATTTTTCGAAGCACCTTTCCCTCAAAAACTCGTAACGCCGACTCATCAGATCTTGACATCGTCCTTGCCTCTGCAGAGACTTGTATAGCTTGGTCTTAGTTCATAGAGAGAGGACTAAACTTCTCAATTGTCCACTCAGTCTAAAGTAGCACCTGTTGGCAATAGTTATTCGGAATAAAGCAGTTGTGCTATTAAAGGCAGCAATAAAATCGACAAAAAGGTGGTATGTGGCCATCCTCTTTTCACGGGATCTTTACAAGATTTGACGCATGCTGAATATCTGATCTGTTGTTTATTTATTTTAATTAGCCTAAAGTCATACGGATAAGGTCCAAGCAGATTTTTGATGGTGAGATTTTATTTTACACACAGTGAGCTCGATACAACCTTATATCCGATGTTAAGAACGCTTATCCCACAATTGTTGACGCAGATTGCAAGATCTTCCTTTTTGGGGATTAGGCAGATCACACTTAGATTCCAATCGTCCGGCATGCGTTCATCCGACCATATCCTACAAAGAAGCTGAATGCTCCTTATCTCTTCTTCGCCGCCGCAATCAAATAGCTTGGCCGGAAATCCATCGGCTTCCGCCGAAAGAGTATTCTCCGGTCTTGAAACCTTGTGTTAGTCGCAGCATCTTTTCGTACATGTAATTGTAACGTTGCGAGGTAGGCAGTCTGTTTTCTTTCCACTGCGACACTGCACTCTTCACCTTACCAACTGTTTGCCTTTTCCGAAAATCAATGATTTCGTTTGCAACTGTATGTATGGAGCTTGAAATGTCGTCCCATAGTTGTGCTGATGAGTGATCTCAGAATACAGGAGTGCAAGTCGAGTAGAAAATCGTTCGGATATCTGCTATGATTACAGCCTCTCGACGTCGAACGTTCCTTGAGTTTGTAGAGTTGCGGTTTTGTCTGCAACCAAATAGTGGTTCGAGTCAATGCTAAGATCTTGGAGCGTACACACGTCTAAACACTGGAGACGTCTATTCCGTCTATCCCAACATGATTGATCTGGTTTGTAAATTTTCGATTCGTAGGCAGCTGGGTAGCTTCGATGAATTTCGTATGATTGAATCTAATACTACAGATAACAATATTGCGGGCCCCGGTGAAGTTAATCAGCCTTAATACAAGTCCGGATGTTTCATCATGGAGGCTGAATTAGCGGGGCTGTGAAAAAGATACCTACTCTGCCCACCATGACATTAAAGTCTCCAATCACGATTTTGACGTCGTGGCGAGGGCAGCTCTCATAGATGCGCTCCAAGCGCTTGTAGAGTTGATCTTTGGTCACATCGTCCTTCTCTTCTGTCGGGGCGCGGGAGCAAAGCAGCGATATGTTGAAGAGCTTCGCTTTGATGCGCATAGTGGCTAGACGTTCATCCACTGGCGTGAATGCCAGTACTCGACGGTGCTCCATTATATGACCATTGTAGAAAATGCCACAAGGACTTACTCGTCTCAGTCCTTGCCCCGTCCATCGGACTTCTTGGATGGCGGTGATGTCAGAATTTACTGCTAAGAGGACATCAACCAGCTGGGCAGCGGCAATTTTCCAATTAAGGGACCGTAGTCCTAAATGCAATTGCCGTAGTCATCAATAAAAGAGGGTTCTCTCTTCTGAAGCTATTGTCTTTCTCTTCATTGGTAAGGTTTTTTACGTGGTGGGTCCCAAACCCAGTGCACAACCCTGGAGAGGAGATGTTTCGTCTTTTCACTTTAGCTCGCCTTCTAGCTGAAGTTTTTTGGCTACCCAGAGGTGAGGTGCTTCAGCCATATGAATAAGAATCGTTTCTGGCCACTCCCATGAAATAGCGCTTAGAAAACTTTCCTCACTTGCGTGAACACATGACTTCACCTTGCAGTCGGGTTATTGCTGTATACTATAACAGCAACCGCAAGTTTGAAAGCATTAGATTGGATATATGGGGCTTGGATTAGTATATGTATTAAGATGCTTCATATGTTCCTATAGGAATTCCGGAATTTAAATCTTTATATCTATTATTCAATGGGACTAGAAAAAGTATTAATCCGAATGTATACATCCTTAACACTAGGATACACTATTATTAGCAAAAAACTCTCTTAATTTCAAAAATATCCCTTATATTGTCCGCTATTTTTCGCAAAAAAGAGAGGAACTAAGTTTCACTTATCCTGTAACCGGTGTCTTGAAAAGCTATGATCCGATTATGACCAAATCTTGACTTGAGATAACATATCATAAAGGTATAAATTGTGCAAAAATATATCCAATTATATAATGAGTGACTTATAAAGTTTGGTTTTTGTACGTCGAGTGAGGACTTTACTTCTCAATTGCCTACTCAGTCCGAAGTAGCACCTGTTGGCAAAAGATATTCTGCGTTGTATTTCGAGGCTGACCTTGTTGTTAATGTCAATACTGGTTCTAAGATAGACGAAATTATCTACGACTTCGCAGTTAAGACCGTCAGCAGTGACGTGGGAGAAAAGGATTCTTAAATACGTGTGATGAACGTTCCAACAATGAAGAGAATCATTCGGCGGAAAATTAACAAACTAGATCTGCTATATGTTTGAAATGCATTTCAACGGGGGTATTCTTCGCCTATATGGTCTTACCTATTATTTTTTACTTTTATTTCTTGTTCTCTATTTAATTGCCTAAAATATTCAAGATCAAGCATTTGAAATCATTTACCTCAATGCAGTTAATAATTGCATTTGCATTGAGTACATGCGGTAGGTTTCGCTCACGCAAAAATGCTTATTAGTGCACATTAGCTAGTCCCATTTAACATGTACTACTGAGCATAATACATATTTAAGCAGACCATTAGATTGTTGCATTTTCAGTTTTTACATTTCTCGTTTTCTTTGTAACTACCTTATATACGAAGGAGCAATAGCATTAAATTGGAATTGGATCATTCTGCTCTAAGACGTTAAATACTAATGTACATATGAAATAATTTATTCAGAATATTATTTAAAGAGTTGAACTTTGAAAGTAAAATTAGACTAATAACTTGTCATTAATCTTTGCATAAACTTCATTTGAAGTTTGTGCTTTTACGAACTTTGTCCGGTTACAAAAACGGCTTTGTTGTACTTGTATAATTATTTGTAGATCATTAATAGAATAACGTTGTAACAGGACTACCTGTTATTTCTGTACTAATAATTTCATATTATTTTCATACTCTTTCAACGTGTTGCTACAGGATATAATAGTTTTATTCACCTAATGGTTGTTTGTATTACCTATACCAATCGGGATATATAGACGATAATATTTGTATGTATGAATGATCAGGATGATGGGACGAGTTGAATTCTGAGTGTTTGTCTATCTGTCGGACCGTCCGTCCAGTTTCCTTCTTTTACTTAAGTAGCATTCAATTTTAATCAGTATATAGTATAATAACTTGCTTCAGTCTTTACTCATTTATAACACATTTTTAATATATTTTCAGATATGTCCGTAGGCATTCACAACTCCTTAGCCCCCAGTTCTCTGAATGCTTGCAATCTATCATCATGTAACAACGTAAACGATTCCTCATTAGGACTCTGTATTTTACGTGGAAACATAACTCATATTAATTGTTCAAAGTTTAATGGTAAAAGTCTGAGGGAAGGACAACAACCTTTAGTAGCCATGCCCGTCACATCTTCTGCCGAACCAACTTTTCTTTCTAGTACAGTCCAACAGGTAACACGAATACAATTACTTCATACAATAATTCCTATATGAATCTGTTTTAAGTCATATATTGAGAAAGATTAGGAATTCACTAAACATAGCATTCCGTTGATGTTTCAATGAAAAAAAACTTTTTACTTTCACAATTCGTAGAATTATAACTCCTACTAGTATGTATATCATAAATAAATATATATACGAGTATATATATATTTTGATTATTTTACAATTGTACCTAGTACAGGTATCCCTCGAATCACACGGTTAATTGGTTCCGTGTTAATCGAAATCGTGTTATTTGAGTTCCAAAGATTAATTAAGAAAACATTAAAAATAAGAACAAATTTTTTTTTTATTTTTAAAATTTCAGTAATACAAAAATAAAAAAAATTCATTCAATTTAGAAAAGTGAAACTTAAAAATTTAAAAGGTAACATTTTATAAACGCAATAATTTTTAAATTACATATATTCAACCACTGATTCAAATGCATTATTGCGTCATACTACAAACAGTCGTTCGAAGGAAAATTTTACTCAATTTTTAACAGCAATTTTCGCGACTTCGTGTAATTCGAACTCCGTGTTATTCGAGGTTATAAGTTTTTTTTGTTCAGCAAATAGCGTTTTTGCTTTTGCCTGTTGTGGCTTTGCTCAACGCTCTTTCGGACTTCCTTTTCGAAGTCGATGCGTCCATGCAGTTTGAAAATTTCTGAAACAAATAAAACATAATAACAGAAAACTTGGTAAATAAAGTTAACAATAGTATGAATTACCAAATAGAGCCACGCTAACTATTTTAAATTCTGAAAGCGATTTCTTCCGCACCTCCCATTCCAATTGAACAAACTGAGGACTTCGTCGCCAAAAACTCGCTTCATAACTTCGCCAATATCCCCAGAGTGCCCTTTAAAGTGAAAAGATATGTTATCTGCAAAGACATTTGTGATTTTGTTAATTCATAAAATGCTTTTGAATGCCAATATACGTAAATTCTCCGCCGGAGATATTCTTTATAACTGATTTAATTTTTGTTGTTTCAAGCACAGTTTTTGCAGACAAGGGCAAATCATGCACTCCTATTTTTCTTAAAACACTGAGCAAATTGCTCAATACGGCAAATTGCTCATATGATGTGCTAAATTAGTTGGTATTTAATCCCGGTTGTTTTTGTAATACAAAGAGCAAGGAGATATTGTTAAATAATATTTGCCTATACGGGCTTAGATTACGTACTATATAAGTATGTACTAATATACATATATGTATGTCGTTAATAAGATTTTATTGTTTATTATTTTTTTTTTAAATTCCGCACCGCTTATTGTTTGTAATTAAGCTATTATCGCAGCTTCTAATAATTTAAGATTTATTATTGTTTTTATATTTTGGATATACCCCCTAAATCAGGGTATGTACATATATTATTATTAGGCTTGTATTACCGCGTAGGCAAAAAGAATACCGAATATATGTATACAGTATGTACATCATATATACATGTATGTATGTACTTATATTTGCCCGATCAGAATATAGCGAGAAAAGAAAATGTGCAATGTGCAGGTCATTAGCCTCTGCACTTGCGGATTAGCAAGTATATGCTTCAATATATTAATATTAAATTGATTGTTTGTTTCAGTTATGTATTTAAAAGTATGATTTGATTATATGCATACGTAAATATGTATGTTTGTATTTATTCTCGCTTTAACATTGGAAATTTTGCTTTTTATGCCTTTTGCTTACCTATTTTATGCAATCCTGCTTACTGTTTGAAAAAACATAAGGGGTATTGCTGGAAAGATTTGCAAGTAAATACTTGAATTTATGTAATTTGTTGGTTTTCTGTTGTAGTGGGTGTGTTTGTATACACAAAGGTAAGCTTAGAAGGCAGTAAATGATTTCTTTTTGTATTTATAAAAATACATGGATAATGTATTTTTCCAACTGATTTTTGTTCCCGTTTAAAAAACCATCAAACGGATTATATAGGTTTTACATTTGATAAAACCGTATGATATCATACATATTTACACATGTTAATAAAAAATGGAAACGACTTACTTTGTCTCGCCCCAAGGGAGTTTTGGGAGAAAAAGGTACATATATCTTGAGATAATTTTGGGGATATTATCTTCTGGTTGCGTTTCAGTTTTCTCTTGTGTTTAGTGTTGTTCTACTCCTATGTCCTCCTGTGTTTAATGTTCCTTTCCTAATTTCCGCTTTTGTTAGGTGTCCTCTTGCTCCCTTTTCCTCTTTTGTTGAGTATGCATATATATATGTACATATGTATGTTGTAATTTTCTTCTAATTATATCGCGCCCGATTCATATTATAATTTTTATTAAATACTAGTCACAGCACTGGATAACTTTAGTAAGTTTTGTAAACTCAGTGAATTATTATTTTTTTTTCTAAAATTTTGTTTCTTTATTTTATAATTTAATTTTTTTCACAGAAGTTATTAATAATCTATTTTTATTATATTTGCTATGCTTTATATGTGTTGGCCTAGATGTAGTAATTTATGTTTGTGAATTTTATATTTTTTAAATATATACGTATTTGTTAGCTTTTTTCACAGCACTTTTATTATATTTTTCTCTTTTTTTTTATATATGAACTTGTTGTACCCCAGTATATAATACTTGTATATATCTATTATATGTGTATATGTAGAATGAACAATATTTTATTTTTTGGTCACTGCACTTGCTGCTATGCAAAACCGGTTTTTGGCATATACACACATATGTTTTTTTTTTTTTTTGTTTTGGTCTTGTCACTTATAATTTTCGGTTATTATTACCGCACTTTGTCACAAGTTAAAAGTTATTCTTTTTTTCGAAATCTTTAAATTTTTTTTCCTTGACTTTATTTAGCCACAGTGCCTTTCTTTATGGCTCGAAGGACCATGTATACTTTACTCACCTTACAGGCCACTCACACGTTTAGTTAATAGAAAATGCACCAATTTCAACGATCGTTATAAACTTTTATTTTTTATGGAATGCACTTCAAAAATAGTATAAAGGGTTTAATGTATGTACGTTATATATATGTACAAAATGAGCCACAGTGATTATAACTTGCACAGTAGTTTTTTGAAAAACGTTAAATATTACATATATATGTATATATACAATGATGAAAGTTAATAAAAATGACTTTTAAATAAGTTGAAAACTTTAAATATATATAAATGCGGGTAGCGAAAGGGAACCGGGATGCTGCGATGCTGCGAAAAGCGGTGTTGATCGATCGACGTCGTAACGAACAAAGGTGCGCGAGCGCCTTTCTCTTGTCCTTTTGTTCTAATTAGAACGTAGAATGTCATCGTGTTTTGGTGCATGTGCGTGTGTGTGTGTTAATGTGTGGTTTTCTGTCGCGTGATAAGGTGTATGGTTGATTCGGTGTGGTGGACTGGCGAAGCTAGATTGGAAACTCAATTTTATTGCTTTCCCACCATTCCATGGCATGCAAATTGTGTTCTTTTTTTTGTATTCCTTTTTTTTGTTCTTACCCTACTTGTGTGGTTTTCCTTATGAAGCACTGATAAGTTAGATGCTTGCGTTCAAATTATGCCGAAAGATGGCTTCCCATGCGGCGAGTATACAAATTCATTAACAGTACATCCACTATCGAAGAGTGCAAAGAGCTTGACCACACTTCACCACGTCCTTTTTCTTTTTTAATGATTTTCTTAGAGGGAATACCGCTGTTTTTCAGAAATATTGTCAATAGTATTAGACATACTTTGGGCACGTCAGAATGTTGCAATAAAAACACTGGAATGATATCGAACTGTTTTCGTTGTCATAAGTTGGTAAGAATCCAACAAGTCATTTGTACAGAACAAGCCTCGACTGTACATGCAACGATTTGAATCGTTTCAAACTGTACATGTGTATGATTCGAACAAGCAAACCTGATCACTGTGTTGAGTAGGTATGAAATGGAACAAGCAAGTTGCGACTTGTATGTTAGACGTTTTTCAGGCAACAAGTCATACCTACTTTGATGTTGCACAAGTTAACACCAAATTCAAGTAACTCCTTGCAGATCTCTGGTGTAAATGCGACAGAAAATGTGGTGCACGAACTGCTACGACACAAAGATTCAACCAAACACGCGAAGAATAGTTTGAAGTTACAAAAACACCAAAAACTGACATCAATGTTTACCTCAGCTTCCAACTCACAAGATACAAAAATTGCAGCTAAAGCGGGTGAAGTAAAAATTGCCTGCTTTATTGCTGAGCATAATCTGTCTTTTAACATAACATCTCATTTGAATAAATTGATTTGCGCTGTATGTCCAGATTCGAAAATTGCCGAACAATTATCTATAAGCCGCATAAAAGCTAGAGCTATTATTGTTAATGTAAGTGGGCAGACAGCTGATGAAAGAGATGTTACAGAACAATTGCTTTGCATTACTTGTTGACGAAAGCACAGATAAATCTACGATAAAACATTTAGCGCTTGTCGCTAGAATAGTAAAATTAGATTTCAGCGTTGAAGATAGATTTCTGACTTTAATACCAATCGTAGATGGTTCAACAGATGGGCAACAGCGTTGTATGGCAAAATAGTAGAATATTTTGTTGAAAAAAATATTCCTTACAAATCAAACATGATAGGCTTTGCTTCTGATGGCGCTAACGTTATGTTTGGAGATAAACATTCATTGGTAACTTTGTTTAAAAATGACATACCTCACCTTTTTACTATGAAGTGCATTTGTCATTCTTTTAACCTATGCGCATCATACGCATGTGAGAAATTGCCAAGGGGCGTGGAAGATTTCTGTAGAGACGTATATAATCACGTACAAAATTCACCAAAACGTATTGGAGATTTCAAAACATTTCAAGCATTCACAAATATTAAACCACACAAATTACTCCACCCTAGCCAAACCAGATGGCTGTCGCTTATTGAGGTAGTAAATAGGCTTCTGGAACAATTACCAGCTATAAAATTGTATTTTCAAGCTGCAGTTCATGTAGATAGATTACTTTCTGCACAATCAATTCCCTCCAAGGCTCTCGAACCGACAACTGAATTGTACCTGGAGTTTTTGAAATTTGCATTACCTATATTTACCGATCTCAATAAAGAAATGCAATCCGAGACTCCGAAATGGATATTTACTATACGACAAAATACTGACCACATATACAACGATCTTGGAATGCTTTGTACAAGCTGAATATTTGAATCTCACTGAACGAGAAAAAAATTAAGCACAAAATATTTTACACGCAAAAGAAACTAAAATATTAAACCTTGACTTCTCGAGTGAGCAGAAACATTTACCGATGCAACATATATACGTTGGTGGAATGGTGCCAAATTTGATCAGAAGAAAGAGAGAATTAGGATAACTAGAGGAAGAACAGCTGAAAAATTGCTACTTAAAGTGTAAGGAGTTTTATATCGAGGCTGCAAAACAGATATTAAAAAGGTTTCCTTTTGACGACAAAGACCGTCAAACATTAAAATGTCTGAAGATGCTAAATCCTAAAGCAATTCTGGATTCTGAAATAAAAAAGAAATTCCCTTCTATTACAGATTTACATTATTTCTTCCCAAAGATTTGTCCAAATAATATAACGGAACTGGATAGAGAATGGCGAATGTTGAGAAATGTCGATTTTTCTTTCAACCAAAACAAAACTCCCGATATTATCGACTTTTGGAAACATGTACAAGAATTAAGAAATGGAGACGAATCTCAAACATTCCCTACATTGTGTGAATTGGTAAAGAAGCTTTTGTGCCTACCACATAGCAGCGCCGCCGTGGAAATTTTTGGAAGAATTTTCTGCTATAAATATTATGAAAACCGAACCTTGCAAATCGACTTTGCCTTCACCGGAAAAAAGGACCTAAATTATGCACAAATTTATCATTGAAACTGTTTTCAGCAAGATTCGATGCAAATTATGAAACTTACCCTATTCCAAAACTCTCTGGATTTCTTCAAGTGCGCTTTAGCAAATTCAAGTCTTTTTTTCTTATTTTTTTCCGATATATATGGCTTTTTTATCATCGCCCTTCCATGCAAATTGTTGTTTCGAAGTGTTCGTCGAATAGTTTCTGCTGAAACCTTTTAGCCTAGATCCTTTTCAACTATAATTTTTATATTTTCTGCTGTAGATTCCGGATTGTTTTTAACAATTCGCAATATGAAACGCTCATCATTTTCTGTTAATATTTTCCCTTGACCTTTTCTGGATATGTTACACACTCTATTTTCCTTCCGAAACTTTCTTACAATATCGTGGATAGTGGAAGTACTTCGCTTTACTATATTTGATATTTCTTTCACAGTTTTTCCATCTTCTTGGAGTTGTATTATTAAATTTCTAATGTCGATAGATGTCTGAGTACGTAAAGGAGCCATAATTGATATAACTAACCATTAAGCAATACAATTTGCAACTGGTTCAATGTAAGAATAAGCAGTACACATTTTCACAGAATTTTAAATGGAATAAAGGTCCCGTTACTTTACCGTGGGCTTCTATTGGTTTTTATCCGGTTAGTCGTGTGAGATGAATTTGAAGTGTGTATTGGACTTTTTGTGTTTATGTTAAATATGAAGTTAAATTTTTTATGGATTAAGTAAAAAATAAAAAGTACATAAAATATCCTTTTTAATGATATATAATATGTTAAGCTAAATTGTTATTTCAATAGCATTAACTCACATCCAAAGTTAAAGCTGAGTTCATCCGGTTGATCGTGTGAGTCACTGTATATCCAAAAGCTTGACAGTTATTGCACTGTGGAATTAATTTGGATGCTTTAATAAGCTCAACTTTGACAACGGTACCTCGGTAACATTAAATACTACTAAAAACTTTTCTAGCGGCTCTTTAGTTTTCTATTTAAGCTTCTTAAATGCATTTAAGGCATTAACGTTTTGAAATTTTAGATCATTAAAAATGGATTGTGTATTACATAGGTGGTGTAAATTTTTTATCATTACCTTTATTGGCCTATTATGTAGCTGCTCTCGTAGCTAAACCAGGTATATTTTCATTTGATAAGAATTTTGTTGTTGTGCGATAATAATTTGTATCAAAGACATTAGGTTTGTAGGCGCCGTTGCTCAAAAGCTTGATTAAAAAGTTGTTACTTATCAGAGTTTTAATATCTGAATGTAAGTTATTAAAATTCTTTAAATCGTTTATTATAATAGGAGATGGGTATCAGTTTCACATATTTGATCAACATTCATACTAGAAGGTTTTGCTTTTTCGTTTCGTTTTTAGTTTTTCGTTTCGCTATGTTATATACATATATGAATGTAACTGATTACTCATCGCTTCCAAAGTTTTAAGCCTTTCATTTATAAGTGAATTAGTTATTTCTAATTCTCTTATTTTATTTGCTCTAAATGAGCTGAAACTGTTTCTCGGCGTCACCTCATGAAGAGGTTCAGCCATTTTTATTTTCTAGTGATTTCTTTGCTGGGTAGTAGCAACCTGTCGTTGCATTGCATCGCATCAAAGCTTTATTTTCAACTAGCTGGCTCGGCAGATTTCGTACTGCTTCTATCGATAGATAAGAGACCTAAAATTTTTTTAAAATAATTTTAAAACCAAAAAAGCGAATCCGTATTTAGTAAAAAAAAGCATTGTTTGAATGAAGCATGCATTTTTATTATTATTTTCGACACATCAGGTTTCTTACATACAAAACAGAGTTTTTCTGAAAGTCTGGTTATTTATAAGGTTTAAATTTGATATTAACAGACGTACGTTGATATGATACAGTCTGTTAATCAGTTTAAAGCTGTCTTATAAACTATATTTTTGTTTTGTTATGTGGTGCCTAAATAAACAAAGAGTACGGGCTTCCGACTCGCGAGCACGCGACGTATAACTTTCCATGCGCTAAACAGCAAACTTCTTAAAATTGCCCTTGCAATTTATTTATGATCATCGTGCAAGCCAGACGTACTGGAAATTGGAAGTGTTTAAACTCGAATGGTATCTACGGGATAACGATATCTTCTTCTTTGTATTTTCCTCTATTATTGTTGAGTCAATGACGTTATTCACCAGCTATTTCACAGTTTGGTTCCATTGCCTAGTCGAGATTGATTAATGTTTCACAGCATGATGCCAACTGATCCTACTTTTAACTGAAAATTGCGAGGTGGTAATCCAGGCAATTCCAGTGTCTGATTTTAAGGAAACCAACTGTCCTTGAAGAAAACTCTGAATGGTTGCATTGAGATCCTCAACATCTTTATTTTTCGACTTCTTCCCAAACAAATTTGCAGTTTCATCTTGTTCCATTAAAAATGCTCGCATAATAGTTGTTAATTGGAGTGTCTTTACGTACTCCCACAAATTTGACGATTTTAGGCATGCATTTAGTTCATGAGCAACAGTTGATCGGGGAATAACGGGAAGTGTCTGACAAAAATCACCTGACAACAGAATCATGGCCCCACCGAAAATATTTTGGTTGTCACGATGATCCTTCCATGTGGAACATTTGTGCGAACTGTTTCGGCCAATGTTTCAATGTCGTACTGTTGTTCTTTAATGCATCGTATACAGGACGATTAGGTGCTGTCACTCCCAAACATGATAATAAGATGCAAAATATCCTCAGGCATGTCATCTATATACTTAACCAACAAATGTTTCGGATTCGAGGAAAACATGCACGAATTTGATGCGGCGATGAAGATATTACGGAATCCTTGAGTGTATCATCCCAGTGCGAATCGTTTTCAAGTAAATGTATTAGTTGGCATGCCTCACGGTAAATCGCACACAGCTCTCTATTAACTGTTCTTAGTTGTTTAAACGATGTCGGAACACGAACATTCACCAATAACAATTGCAAAGAATAACATTCATCGTTATTTGGATATACTGTGTTGACCAACCCAGAGCGTCTGAAGCGAATACATTTAGATGTCTCTCAACTGGTGTTCCTACTGCGAAAACAGCCATAACGCTACCTTTGTTAACATATTTACATACGTACTTTATCGACTTCAAAGTGTTTCAATATTTCACATTGATATGAGTCTGAAAAGCTTTGGATAACATTGGCGAGTATGGCACAATCCACAATTTACATCAACAGTTTGCCCTCTTACATTTACAACTACCGATCGCCCATTGTCCGCAACTAATCGCCGACAATACAATGCAACACTTGCCGTCGATTATACAGGGTGAATTGTAGTTAAAAAGTCCGCAAGGTCCATTTATCCTGTGTTTGTCCACGTATATCTCATACAGCTCATCGTTCCATCGAATGCGATATTCGCCGTTGCCAAGGCGCAAAGGGCCATAAATCTTTCGCAGAACGTTTATCTCGAAAACTCTTAATGTCGGCTCAACAGATGTTGTCATCGTCCATGACTCTGCACCTTAAAGCAGAACGGGAATAAGGAGTGACTTATAGCCTTGACAGACGGCAGCGTTAATCCGGATTAACTGCGCACTTAATCAGATCCAAACTTGTAGGTGACAGACGGCAGCTATGCGAGTTTGAAACTCTCATAAACAGCTTATTGTCCTTTTTATAATATTTTCAATGAAAATTGGTAGAAGATAAACATTACGGTTGTTAGCCGACCAATTTTTACCAAACCATTTTTTATTACAAAAGCATATCAACACATTATTTTTAAAACTGCATCATAACATAGAAGTTTTATTGATATTATATTGAGAATTTGATAAACAGCTGTCAGGGTTGCTTATATTTCATTCACAATAGATGAAAATTGGCCATTTTTAACAATGTTGCCAACGAAAATCTCACAAACTCCCTAAAATTTTGAGAGTTATTTTTGGATTCAGCAACAGAGTTTGCTGTGGTAACTCTTGAATTAATCCCGAAAAATGCAATTAATCTGGTTTAACGCTGCCGTCTGCCAATGCTATTATAGAGTTTGGTATTTGTTCATCGAGAGAGGATTTTACTTCTCAATTGCCTACTTAGTCTGAAGCAGCACCTGTTTGCAAGAGTTATCCTGCGTTGAACTTCGAGGCTGATGTTGTTGTTGGTGTTGATTCTGGTTCCAAAATATACGAACTTATCTACGACTTCAAAGTTATGACTGTCAACAGTGACGTGAGACCCAAGTCGAGAGTGCGACGACTGTTTGTTTGATGACAGGAGATATTTCGTCTTGCCCACGTTCACCACTGGACCCATTTCCTTCGCTGCCATATGCATTCTGGAGAAAGCAGAATTAATGGCGCGGGTGTCGAGGCCAATGTTATCAATATCATTGGCGTACACCAGCTGCTGTACACTCTTATAGAAGATAGTACCTTCTCTGTTTAGTTCTGCAGTTAGAATTATTTTCTCCAGAAACAGGTTGAAAAAGTCACACGAAAGGGAGCCGCCACGTCTGAAACCTCCTTTGGTATCGAACGGCTCCGAGAGGTCCTTCATTTGCTCCCGCCGCTTTGTTGTTCTTCAGACGGGTAATTGCTATTCGAACTTCTTCTTGGTCGGGCAATGGAAAGTCTGCTCCATCGTCATCGATTGGTGAATCGGGTTAGCCTTCTCCTGTCGTTATATTTTCACTGCCAGTCAGCAGGTTTTGGGGGTTCTACAAGAGTATGCTCCGGTCGTGAAACTTTCTGTTAGTCGCCGCATCTTTTCGTAGAATTTTCGAGAATTACCCCTATCGGCTAGTTTGTCAAGCTTGTCTTCGTATCGCTTCTCTCTTCAACTCTCGGTACCTATCCCATCCCGCACGTGTTGTGGTCGATCGTAACGGTGCGAAGTAGGTAGCCTGTTTTTTCTCCGCTGCAACACGGCACTCCTCGTCGTACCAGCTGTTTTTTTGCATTTTCCGAAAAGCAATGGTTTCAGTTGAAGCTGTACGTAAGGAGCTTGAAATGCCGTCCGACAGTTCCCTTATACCGAGGTGTTGACGAGTGCTCTCAGAGAGCAGGAGTGCAAGTCGAGTAGAAAATCGTTCGGCTATCTGTTTTAATTGCAGCTTCTCGACGTCGAACCTTCCTTGTGTTTGTTGACGTGCGTTTGTTACTGCACAGAGGCGGGTGCGAATCTTGGCTGCAACAAGATTGTGGTCCGAGTCGATATTAGGACCTCAGAACGTACGCACATCTAAAACACTGGAGACGTGTCTTCCGTCTATCACAACATGATCGATCGGGTTGGTGGTGTTTAGATCCGAAGACAGCCAGGTAGCTTGGAGAATTTTTCTACGCTGGAATCTAGTACTACAGATATCTATATTTCGGGCTCCGGCAAAATCGGTCAGCCTCAACCCATTCGTGGAGGCTGAATTTACTGACAGTTGTGCCAAAGATACCTTCCTTGCCCACCCTGACGTTAAAGTCACCAAGCACGATTTTGACATCGTGATAGAGTCTCTCTCCCAGCATGAATCCCACACCGAATTTTCGCTCCTTAATATGGCCACTAAAGTAAATACCACAAGGACCTACTCGCCTCAGTCCTTGTGCCGTCCACCACGTTTCTTGGCAGCGGCACCATCCCAATTCAGGGACCGGACATTCCAGGTGCATGTCCTCAAATCATAATCATTAATTCGTTTGCCATGGTCATCATCATGGGGGTCTCTCATAATTACAATAATTGATCTAGCTTTTCAAAATTTCGTGTTATAGTAACTTTCCCTAGAGTTTTCAGCAGCATTTCTATAAGGTGTTAAAAGACATGGCTCAAGCGGATATTCGAGTACAGGGTCGCCCATAAGAAAAACAGTTAGCAAGCGAAATAATTAATTCATATCTATGCTCACCATCCGCGCCGTTAGTTCTGCTTTCTCCAGACTGGACATGGAAGCAAAGCAAATGGGTCTGGCAGTGAACGAGGGGAAGACGAAATATCTCCTGTCATCAAACAAACAGTCGTTGCACTCGCGACTTGGCACTCACGTCACTGTTGACAACGTCCGGTGTGTTTTACGTGGGCACCTGCTGACGACAGCCTTACTCCACGGCGCTCAAAAGCACAGCGGATTAAATCAATGCGTTGATCAGCGCCCGGAGAATGCAAAGCATTTTCAGTACCAATTGGCAGTGTGGAATGGACACACTAACCACCTTGGTAGGGTTTGAGGCCCATCTAAAACCTCTGCCGTGCTTTGGGTCCGGCACCCGGTTGCAATGCAACTCCACATTCAACTGACAAAGTCAGTTCTTCCCGCGATTTGGGCTTCAACCACAACCACCACGATACTCCCCGAGGGGCCAGTCCGCACGAGCAGGTTGGAGTGAACTCCAAGGGCTCCTGCTCCCCGTGGTACCAGAATTAAGTCTCCGGTCAGACCTCGTAGCCGAAACTACTACCAGTGGAGCTTCCATACGGCTCTGGACTGGTGGCCAGGGGTTGGACCCCATACACACATCACTTACACACCCCAATCATACAGAAACTAACCCTAACTTCCAGCTAACCGCCTTCGCCGCTTAAATAATTCACGCGCAAACGACCCTAACTGTTCGGTTTTCTGACTAGTGGAGATCACACCACTAACATCTAATCGTCCATCAGTCCAGCTAATCCCCATACCACCCAGATCCCTAATGTCTGAGTATATCGGGCACTCCGCAATTAAATTCGACCAGTTTTCTAAAACTGCCCTACAAAAACACCCCGACGTATCCGATAGGTGCCTCTGATGTAAAAATGCATTCAGAGGCCCATGCCCCGTAAGCAGGAAACCCAGACTCAGACAAAATCTGAAGTCTGGGTTATCCACAACGAACCCCACGTCCCGAATGTACTGGTACGTCACTCGGCCGTTAGGACTATTGTCCCAACGTTCTTGCCACCTACATCTAACCCTATCATCTAGGAGCCTCTTGCTCCCTAGATATCCCTCCCTCTCCACATCATCGTCAGAAATCCAATCATTCCGCAGCAATGACACACTCAAGCCCCTTCTTAACCTGAATGCAACAGCACGCTGTATGACAATCAGGTCAAGAGGGGGTGCACTTAACAAGACCTGCATCGCATCCGTTGAGACATTGCGACATACAGGCAAACAAGCAAGCATCATGCAACGCTGGATTGAGAGGAGTTTTTGAGACCCCCAGACAGTCGTGGCTGTCTCCCACCATACAGGGGCTCCATAAGTGGCACAGGCCACAAACAAACCACGATATATGGTGCGGACAGCACGACGTCCGAGACCCCAATCGCTCCTCAAAATCCGTCGTATTTTGCCTACAGTTGCCTGCAGTCGCTCCTTTACATTCGCCAAGTGTGGAGTAAAACACATCCTTTCACTCATGGTCGGTCCCAGATATTTGACTTGCGTCACATATATGATGCTGACCCCGTTCACACGGACAATCGGTGGACGACCCGATGACAATCTACCTTTCAGCAGCATTGCCACCGTTTTGTCCATCGATATGTCGACCCCCACACCTAAACCCCACGAATTAACGATCTCTAAGAGATCTCCTCCCGCCCGTTCTAGCTCAGACCTCGAGCGACCTTCGACCATAAGCAGAAGGTCGTCCGCATACGCACAACATTTACAGAATGGCTCGAGCTGCCCAAGCAGAGTGTCCATCATAAGGTTCCGATCTCCACACTCCCATTCATGCCGACAAGAGAGGCCTTTCTGTCCGAAAAATAACTCCGCCAAAGAGTAATTTCCGGACAGCGAAGCTCCTCCAGCCGTTGCACCACTCGATCCCAGCTTAGGTAATCAAACGCCCCCTTGAAGTCAACAAATATGCCGAGGACATATTTGTTGACATTCTCCCTAACGACACTCTGAACGTAGAACCACGCATCCTCTATACTGCGTCCTTTCCTGAACCCAAACTGCCTATCCGACCACATACCCCGCGTTAGCTCCTGAAGCCGTTCCACCATGACCCTTTCCAGCACTTTTCCAAGTACTGGAAGGAGACTGATGCCCCGATAAGATCGAGGATCGCTCCTGACCTTATCAGGGGACTTCAGGAGAGGAACAACCCTAGCACTTTTCCACTCGCGTGGAAAGTATCCCTCCCAGACGCACTTATTATAAATGGCCTCCAGGTATTCCGGAATGAACTTCCATAAGCTTTTACACATCTCTCCGTTCAAACCATCAAAACCTGGGGACCGTTTAGACCTAACCAGGCCAAAGGCGTACCCCAACTCCCCATCATCAAATGGAGGGACTGGCACCTCTTGTGCTTGAGGTACCAGCACCTCCGACCTAGGAAAGAACGCACCTAACAGAACCCCCGCACACTCTCTCCACGACGACAACAGAGTGTCACCGACGCGAAGAGACGTGACATCCTCCCTCCTACGACCCCGGCAGATCCTATAGACCTGACCCCAGGGGTCGTTCCTCTCCTACCTAAGCTGGGACAGCCTATCAGAATTGGACAGTCGGGCGCGTTGAAACTTTCGCCTCAATCTCCTGACAGTCCTCCTCTTCAAGGTTAACTCATGCGTCCACCATTTAATTTTACTAAGTCTGGAACACTCATACCTACCAAAAACCCTTTCATCAACTCCTCAACTCTCTAAGCGGTATGCTAAATACCGCTTCCCTAACCGAGAGTCCATATAGGTTCCAGTCAGTACCAGCGGTACGCCATCGCCGCAATGGACTCTCATAAGGCAAGGGAGGGGATTGAGGGGTAACCATAATTTGAATCAAATTATGGTCACTCAATCCCCACCCTCCCTTTACCTTCCATCTAAAGCTAAAAGCCCTACTTGCTGCCTCATTCATAAGCGTAACGTCAATGTCACTTACGCCCCCAGGCCCATCAAACGTATACCACTCACTCGGCTCATTCAAAATGTGGAGGCTTTTAGCCACCACCCATTCGCTTAATGCCTCGCCTCGACTGTGGCTTTGGTATCCAGACGAATGCCGGGATACCTTACTAAACCACATCGAGGACGAGGCATTCGCATCCAGCCCTAGGATAAATGGACTGCTACTCGCAAGTAGTAGCAGCTTATCCATGTAGCCCAGGTAGGGCTCTAGGGGCTCGCTATATTTACAATATAAACTAGCGACGATCATCCTACCGAACTCCCCTTCTATCGCTACACATATACCCAGTTGTGAAGAATCCACAACTACGCAATCGTAGTGTGGATTATTCTCAACTATTGCAGCGTTAGCTCTAAGGTCAGTGAAGACCTTAAAACCCCCAGGAAGACCCCGAACCACACCATTGGTGGCATAGGGCTCCTGGAGTAGAGCAATACTGCACCCAACCTCAACCATGCAATCCCCCTACTCACACATTACGGCATAAGAGCCCTGAAAGTTGAGCTGGATAATACCTCCCATCAGTGTCTGGCGAGCGCGCGCTCCACAAGGCCTAAATATATAGGGCAGACAGCTGACATCATCAGATGCCCAGCTGGTCTACCCTTAAACTCACAGTTGCGACAATGGGGTGCATTGACGCAACTGGCAGCTTTGTGGCCTTCTTGACCGCACCTCCGACAGACATCTCAGCCTCCCGATGATCAAATCCCGTACACCGGAAGCAGCCAGCGACGGGGCTATCCGGTCGCACCCGGAAATAGAACCACTTTATGTAGCACCGACCCTTCTCCAAGAGGGCGGACATCAACTTGTCCGTACCCTCCAGGACAACGTTGGTGCTACCGTCAGCGGCCACCTTCCAGGGACGACTGACCATCCTCACGTCAGTCCTCTGGGACGCCGGGCTGAAGTCCTTGAGGTTCAGCCGGAGTAGATCTTCCATGAATTCCTCATGGGAGATCTCCGTATGGACCCCCTTGACCACCACCCGGCGACCCAACTTCCGGTTGACAGAGACGTCCAACCCCACCTCCTCGAATTTCTTGTTGTTCGCAACTTTCTCCCTCTCAAGAACAGAGGGAGTGCGAATAACCGCCCCACCACCCTTAATTGGTCTAAGATCTTGGACCCTAACACCAAGCGAGGGACCCACCTTTTTGACCACCTTCTTTATAACCTCCTTAGAGGAAGTTGCAGGCCCCTCACTCCTCACCACGACCGACCAAGTCACCACAGGCTTCGGCGTCACCGGTGTGATCGCATCCAGCACAGGTGCAGGAGGCGGAGGCATCGGTGCCGACGGAGCCGGCATTGACCTGCTCGGCGTCGAGGGGTGGCCCCTGCAACTTCCCCTAAGGGCATCTACCTGACCGCGAAGATGGGCATTTTCGGTAATTACCGTCATCAGGAGCGCCTCATACTTTGAGGCAAGCTCCAACAGCCCCTTCGCGGTCTCTCTCTCAAAGCCCTTGGCTTCGGACACAAGCTCGTTTAGCTCCCCCGTGATTCCAAACACCACAGATCCCCTAGACGGAACCCGCGTTCCCTCTTTCTTGGCACTCGAGATACGAGAGCCCGCATTCGAAACGCCCTCCCTCGCGACGCCCACTCCATTGCCCACCGTACTAACCGGATGGGCCACGCTCCCACTACCGCTCCCACCATCATTGCGCGACGACCCCGTACGCGCAGTCGCTTTCACGGTGGTGGCCACTAAGGCACTCCCACAACAACACCCGCTCCCTCCCTCGACACCCCCTACATTACGCGGCGACCCCGCACGCGTAACCACCTTCTCAGCGGAGGCCACGTTGGCACTCCCGCCACAACTCCCGCTCCCTCCCTCTGTACCCCCTACGTTACGCGGCGACCCAGCACGCGTAACCACCTTCTCGATGGTGGCACTGCGGGGAGGGAGATAAGAATATTCCCGCGGTAAGGCATGCCTGTCGTATGAGGCGACTAAAATCCAAATGCACTATGTCCTACATTCGCATGTCTGGTTTATTGAATGTCGGCATGGTGAGAGATGTCAGAAAAGTGCTATATTGAAATACTATCAAATTCATTGAATGGGTTTGCGATTATATTATAACAAACACAAAAATGAAAGGGATAACAAAAAATCATACAGTCGGGTTCTTAAGAATTCCTCGGAATTTTTGGGGGCTCGACTGGCAGTAGCTTAAGCGCAAGCTTGGGCTACAGGTCACACCAAAGACTAAAACATGGTACCACGGGGAGCAGCCGCCCCTGAAGTTCGCTTCAGTCTGCTCATTGGGTCTTGGCCCTTTGGGGAGATTCGTGGTGGCTGTGGTTTACACCTAAATGCAGGAAGGGCAATTGTCCAATGTGGAGTCGCACTGCGGCCGGGTGCCGGACCCAGAGTACGGCAGAGGTTTTAGATGGGCCTCGAACCCGACCAAGGTGGCTAGGGTGTTTCCTTTGGTTTTCACCCGAACCGATTGGAACCAAAGTGTATGTGTGTGGGGCGGCACTCATACCTTGGTTTCTTCCAGAGTGTAGTGTCGTGCATGCACTTACACTTTGGGGCGCTGATCAACGCATTAATTTGATCTATGTGCTACTAGCAATAGATAGCACCGTGGATTTGAGCCTTCGTAGGCAGATACCCACGTAAAACACATTGACAGTTGATCCGCTGGCGTACCACTAGCGTAGACGGTTCACAGACAGAAAGACTCTGGAGCAGCTGCTCTCCAGGTGCGTGCGTCTGAACGCGCTGAAAAGTGCAACCCACGCAAGGGCCCGCTCAATAACAGCGACCACCCAAGCGGTCGATTATGGCGTGCTCGCGGTGGCACAGCCCACAACCCCAACCAGTGGTCGGACTAAGGCCACTCAATTGGCCGCCGGTCGGACAAAGTCCCCGTAACGGTCCGGAGTCGACCGATGTGGCGCTGTACCGAATCGCACCGTGGGCTTAAACGGTAACGCTGTTACGACCGTTGGTCCTTACAGGAGTCGCAATCTCCAACGCTGGACAGACGCTTACACCCTTAGGGCAATTCTGTCCAGACTCTTCTGACACCGAACCAACTAACCGCCAGATGCTCAGCACAGAACTACTGGCAGGCAGTTCAGTCAGCAAGAGTACCAACAACACGGAGCTACACTGGAACCGTGCGAAGCTTCCGCCAATAACAACAACGTGGATGACCACGTTGTCAGTATAAACAATAGTAATAATTAAATTACTTACCGCTATAATTACGAGTTGGCACACAAAAATTTCACAAAATTGCCCAAAAAATATGTACCCGCTCAAAACACTCGCGGTCACCGACCCTCACAACTCGCGATCGCACAAACAATTTCACCGCAAGCAACGTCACGCGCCAGGCAATAACAGTGCCAGCAAAACTGCATAAACAAACAACCGCACAAAAGGAAATCGAGAAATATCACCGAAAAACACACTAAGAAAATATCGCAACGATGCGCACGCACGTCTATCCGCGTCGACAGTCAACTAACGAATGACGTCACTGTTGACAGTCATAACTTTGAAGTTGTAAATAGTTTCGTATATTTGGGAACCAGTGTAAATAACACCAATAATGCCAGCCTGGAAATCCAACGCAGGATAACTCTTGCCAACAGGTGCTACTTCGGACTGAGTAGGCAATTGAGAAGTAAAGTCCTCTCTCGACGAACAAAAACCAAACTCTATAAGTCACTCATAATTCCCGTCCTGCTATATGGCGCAGAGGCCTGGACGATGACAACAACTGATGAGTCGAAGTTGCGAGTTTTCGAGAAAAAAGTTTTGCGAAAGATTTACGGTCCTTTGCGCGTTGGCCGCGGCGAATATCGCATTCGATGGAACGATGAGCTGTATGAGATATATGACGACATTGACATAGTTCAGCGAATTAAAAGGCAGCGGCTACGCTGGCTAGGTCATGTTGACGGAATGGACGAAAACACTCCAGCTCTGAAAGTATTCGACGCCGTAGCCGTCGGGGGAAGCAGAGGAAGAGGAAGACCTCCATTCCTTTGGAAGGACCAGGTGGAGAAGGACTTGGCTACGGTTGGAATATCCAATTGGCGCCACGTAGCGAAAAGAAGAAACGACTAGCGCTGTTGTTATCTTGGCTATAATCGTGTAAGCGGTGTCTACGCCAATTAAGAAGAAGCTATATGCTCACCAAGAATGGGAATTCCTATTTCGCCATTCTCATTTTTTGTTTTTAAATATTGGCGCTCACTTAGAAATTCCACACATGTGAAACATGGCATGCTCCTGCGAAACGACCGTTAGCTGCTTTTATGATCATCTTATGATCACATATCCGAGTTTGGAAACAAAATTTTAATACATATCTATATACATAAATCTAATAAAAGTAATTTAATATATAATTGTCTTATCATCATGGTATTTATACTAAGCTTTAACTTCCTATTGAAATAATAAATTTCATTTACTGCTGGCCGGATCATTTGCATGTGAGTGCCATGTAGATCAGGTCGCCTCCAAGCTGGTGCATCCTGGGTAACGCTAAATGGCCTGCTTCCTTCACGTCCTTACAACTCCTTGGACGACTTTTTGGATTCGAACTGGTTTAGAGTAGGAAAACTTTTTTTTGGATTTAGTGGTACCCTGGGCTGGTGGCGGCGGCATTCTGGCACCTGAGTATGATGAGGTGACATTCATCAGAAACGGCTGACGGGCTAATGCCGGAACCACCTCCGTCCCGTTAAAACCCTGGCAGGCCTCAGAGTTAGTTCTCCCCCGTCGTCGTTTAGTTGGCGTGGTAGGTGTAAGTTGAGATGAATCCTTCTTTACGCTGGTCGGCTCTGAACGTATTGCCTGATAAGGCCATACGTCAATCCTCGACTTAGCATAGTCACTGAGATAACCTTGGGACCACAAAAGGCGACTACCTTTCCGGGGGACGGATAGCGGCTCTGAGTTGGGACCCTTTTTGCATGGAAAATACAACTAACAACAAAAACACAAACGACGGAAAGGCGACGAAGACAGGTGAGAGGATGTCGAAATCGGCACCCAAGTCTATCCCAGGTGGGGCTGCTGCTCCTATGGCGTCGAAACCGTCGCTGGGTAATTGCAGCAACAGGACTAAGAACCCAGTAGGGGTATCCTCCTCCAGCAGTAGGATGGGGGAAGCCGGCGAAAGCCCGCCGGCACTAGAAGCAGTGAAGGGTGGAGCCTTCATATGCGGCGGAATCGTCAGCATTAGCAGAGGAACCTCTGCTAGAATTATGAAAGGATAGGGGCAGAAGTAAGGCAGCTTTAGCAAGGAAGCTGAAATCTGACTGCCGATTGGCGGCCAAAATCGTTTAACGCTACGGTGGTAAGCATGTTGGCCAGGTATCTGAGCAGCTTGCTAATACACTTGAGTGGGTCAAGAAGGTACTGAGCGAGAGCGAGACCGATAGGGCTGGACCGGAAATGAACAGACCTGAACCAGCAATTGAGCGGCAAAGGTTGCATGAGGGAGAAACCTCCCTTGGGAAAAAACCGCGAACGGGGGCTGCGCCAACCTTTAGCGAAATCGCTAAAAGCGCTGGTACAATATTTCTTGGTGTGGTCGACCACAGCAGGGAGAACGGTACCCAGACTGGAGGCCGTGGACAAAGCAAATCGTCCTCTTCGCCCTAGAGCTCGCGTCTGGATGCCGACCGAACCTTCAACTGCGAATGAGATTGAAGAAATCCTGAGGTACTGCAACCCATCACTTCCCTCGAATGACTGGAGGGCTAAAAGGCTGGAGAGAACCGAGGAACCATATCGGCAAGCGCTGTTAAAGCTTACCGCGGAGTCCATCGGTTCTCTCAGCAAAGCCAATGGAGCCGTAAGCTATGGGTTCGAAATGGTAGTGCTGAAAGTACTCCCGACAGATACCAGAGCTGATGGCACTCAAGCTGCAGATGCGTGGCATGAGGCGGGCGGCGTTGGTGATGGTCAAACAACCTAAGAAAATGTGCCGTATCTCTCAGACGTGGTTCGTCGATTGGCGACTCCGTCTTCAGCCGCGAAGAATTGTTTGAGGAGGTGAGGGTCGATAATCCATGGGCGCTGAAATAGCGCTCCTGGAGGAAAGTCTGAAGGTTGAAGTACCTCAAGATTAGTCTCCAATACGCAAAAGCGGCCTCAGCCAATCCACTGCTTCGTCTGGAACAAGACGGGGTCGATGTCGTCCTGATCCAGGAACCGTGGCTGACTAGAAACGGTATCTCTGAATGAGAAGCAGGAAGAAACAGAGCCTGTATGCTAGTCATAAATGAATTAACGGCATTTCTTTTACCTAATTTCACCAACGCTTGAGTGTGACACCGGAGATATCTGGCTCATCAAGCATTGGGTATAGTCTAGTCGGAGAAGGTCCGGCTCGAAAATCTTTCAGAAATCCTAGAAACAGAGACTAGGAAGGTTACAGCAGGAGGCTTCGGCTACCTCTCCCACGCGAGTTACATCTCAGGTTACGTCTGACGGCATGCATTTGTGCACCACATCGCATGATCAGCCAGTACGTGACCAAAACAGCAGACTCAGCATATTTTGAGTCTGTTGAAATGTGCGGTACACCCACACATTGGGGCAGACCCGAGTTGCTGATCTGATGGCAGGGTCAGACTGATTCTTGCTACAGAATAGAAAACAACGTTTTAATCCATAACTGGCGCAGTCGAACGGTTCCATATTCTCTCTCAGCTCCGCTCATCTAGCAAAGAAAAGCTAAATAAAAGCTAAATAAATTATTATTAAACAAAAGTACTGTTATTAAAAGAAAAGTGGCAAAGATACAGCTAATCATATAAATCCCAAAGCAGAACAAAATAATACATTTGAGTTAGAAAATTATAGCAAAAGCAAAAACAAAATTCAAAAAGTGAAAGAATTTGTGAAAAGTGCAAAACAAAAATTATTTTCAGAAAAAATAAAGAAAACCCTAAAAGTGAGCTCTAAAATATTCCATTGGATTACTGCATTTGGATTACCGTTAATACAAAACCAACTACATCAACAGCAGCAACAGCGGAGAGAGCAGCAGCAGCTTTAACAAAAAAAAAAAACAACAATATCAACTGCGGAGACAGCAGCAACAGCTTTAGCAAAAAAAAAACAACAACAACATTAAGAGCAACAACAGCAGCAGCAGCTATAATGCAGAAAAGTATTGTAAGAATAAATTAAATATTGATATTTTAAGAAAACATTTTAAATAAAATGGCTCATAATAATAGGAATTTAGAAAACTGTGTAGTTGCAATTACACAAGTGTTAGAATTAAATGCAATAAATAATCAGAGGTCAATAAGACAACGTATTGAAAAAGATTTAAAGTATGTAAATTCTTTTGAGGGTAATGCCGGCCAATTGCCAGCATTCATTGAGGCAATAGATAGGATTCTGAGGGATTATTTAAACCAGGAACAAGAAGTTTTTAGAGTAGTGTAAGATTTAAAAATAAGCGGGAAAGCAAAAAATTATTTGCATCTTGCCCCACCAGCTAGTTGGAAAGATTGCAAAATAAAACTTAAACAACATTTTAAGCCAAGAAAAGATCAAATGACAATAACTAGAGAAGTAAATACATTACGAGTAGGTAGCATTAGTGAGTTAAGCAGGAGAATCAATGAAATAATTGATGCTTTAACTGAATTTGGAGCTCTGGATAAAAACGGGGAGGCAATGAAGGAAATTTTTTCAGGTATGCTTATTCAATGTATTAAGCAAATCACATCGGGGACTTGTGCTTATGCAATAAGGAACTCAATTTCATTGACTCAGTTATCAGGAATTATATACAGTTTCATAGGGCTAGACGATGGAAATTTAAATCCTATATTTTTAACAAGAAACAGAAATTCAAACCAATTTGATCAGAAGGCAAGAAATTTTAATACTAACCAAAATCAAAATAATCAAAGAATAAACAACTTTAGGAGACAAAATATTGGCGATCAAAACAATGATCGAATACTAACTTTTCAGGGCAAAATAATTATCATCCAAATAATCCACAGAGACAAACTAATAGGTTAGGTTAGGTAAGACGGCTGATCCAAGATCGCACATGGACTAGAGTAGTCCTTTGTGAAGCCGTTGAAACTCGAACTCCCATGTTCGAACTTAGAGATCGGCAAACCGTTTAGTATCCAATACAAATTTACAGAGGCGCTTAATTTCAATGCCCGCCAGATCGGTGGGATATCTGAAAGTATGTGCCCCCAAGTGCCTCAGTCTTGATCTCCCAAAAGCAGGGCAGTCAAGAAGGAAGTGCTGGCTAGTTTCCACTGCATCTTCTTCCAAGCAGCTTCTGCATGCGGCGTCCGGTAAAATTCCCAGTCTTACAGCGTGTATGCCAATGGGACAGTGGCCCGTCAAGAGCCCCATCATTAATGAGAGGCTAGCCTTGTTGAGGGCAAAGAGATCCCTAGATCTCATTCGATCTATCTTTGGCCAAAAGGCTTTTGCGACCGCGCAGGTACTAATGCTGGCCCATCGCTGACCGAGCAGCCGCGAGGCCCAGCTATCTAGTAGTAGAACACAAAAGGATGCCGGAGCACCTACCCGTTCCCATTCTACCGATAGTGATTCTAGGGTGCCTTTCCTTGCTAGCTCATCAGCTTTGCAGTTACCCGCGATTCCGCTGTGGCCCGGCACCCATACAAGTCTTATAATGAAAGCTCTCGCCGCCAGAGACAGTGACGCCAGACACTCTTCGACCAGCCCTGAACGCACTGTGAATGAGTTCAAGGCTAGAATCGCCGCTCTGCTATCCGAGTGAATGGTCACCTCCTGAAGTTAGACGCTCTACTGAGCAGCATATCTGCTGCTACCTTGATGGCTGCAACCTCAGCCTGGAAAACACTGCAATAGTCGGGAAGTCTGAAGCTGGATTTTATGGAGAGCTCCCGACAGTACACTCTTCCACCAACCTTCCCCCCAAGCTTCGACCCATCCGTAAAGAAGCTTGCTGCCCCTCTCCTCCAACGGCTTCTTCCCTGCCAAGCCTCCCTCGTCGGTATATGTGCAGAGAAGGAGCCACCGGAGTTCGATATGGTGACTCCATGATCCAGGTGATCCGGTATGCAGTCGAAGCTGTGAGGATATCCGAGTGTTCAGATACCCGCTCCTTTAGGAATCCATACTCCCTGAGCCTAATGCCACCTTTGCGGCCATACACCTTCCGGCAATATCCACCGGCGTTATGTTCAGAATTGCATTAAGTGCAATGGTTGGGGTGGACTTTAATGCACCACATATGCTGATGAGCGCAGCTCGTTGAACGCTCTCAAGTTTCTTTGCAAGTGTGATCTTCTGTAAAGCCCTCCACCACATGAAGACTCCATAGAACATTATGGGCTTGACTATGGTGTCATAGAGCCAGAGTACCACCTTCGGTGAGAGGCCCCATCTCTTGCCAATAGCTCCTCTACAGCAGTAAAGGGCAATCGATGCCTTTTTGGCTCTCTCCTCGATATTCGGCTTCCATGAAAGCTTTCTATCCAGGATGAGCCCTTAATACTTCACAGTATCCGCCGGTTGCAAGCGCATACCTCCCAATAGCGGCAACGGCGCCTCAGGGATCTTGTATCTTCTACTAAATAAAACCATTTCTGTTTTATTTGGATTTATGGCGAGTCCACTTTCGACCGCCCATTTTGTTACCACGCCGAGATATCCCTGCGTCAACTCATACACGGTGCTTAGAAACTTTCCTTTCACCATAAGTGCTACATCGTCTGCATAGGCAATAACCTTGCAGCCAAGATCCTCCAGCCTTTTGAGAAGGTCGTTAACGACTAGAATCCATAGAAGAGGGGAAAGAACCCCTCCTTGAGGGGTTCCCCTGCTTACCCTCCGCCGCGCGCTCGCGCTGCCCCATTCTGTTTCAACCACTCTGTCGCACAGAAGACTGAAAATGAGGTGCTTAAGGTTCGATTCAACCCCAAGACCGTCTAGAGCAGTTACGACTGCCTCTGGCAGGACATTGTTGAGAGCTCCCTCAATATCAAGGAAGGTCCCAACTGCGAAGTCCTTAGCCTCAATTGCTTCCTCAAGCCACGACACGATAGTGTGCAAGGCAGTGTCCACCGACCTTCCTTTACGATACGCATGTTGCGCTCCTGATAGATAGTCCCTCGGAATGCGCCTTCTCAAATACCAGTCCAGCAGTCTCTCCAAAGTTTTTAATAAAAAAGAGGAGAGACTGATGGGCCTGAAATCCTTGGCCGTGACGTGCGAGCCCCTGCCCGCCTTCGGGATGAACGTCACTCTGACTCGTCTCCAGGCCCCCGGAATGTAACCTAATCTGATGCAGTTCGCATAGATCGATGCCAACCAGCCGCAAGATACCTTAGCAGCCTGCTGCAGCTGCGCTGGTATGATGCCGTCCGGTCCCGGGGACTTGAACGGTTTGAACGAATTTATCGCCCAAGGCAAGTGACGCTCATCCAGAAGGCCGACAAAGGCTGTGTAGTCAGCATGCAACGTTCCGAGAGATACCTCCATAGAGGACGTGTTAGTAGGGAAGTGAGCATCAAGGAGCATCTGTAGAGTTTCTTCACTGCTCTGCGCCCACTTCCCATTTGCATCCCTAAGATACCCCAGGGACACAGGATTTTTCGCGAGGATTCGCCTGAATCTAGAGGACTCGTGACAGCCTTCCACTTTTTCGCAGAAGCTCTTCCACGAGATCCTTTTAGCCCTTCTAAGCTCGGACTTGTATATTGAAAGTCCTGTTTTATACAGGACCCAATCATCAGGTAGCCCGCTCCTACGGCCCTTGTTAAATAAGCGCCTACAGGACGCCCTAATTTCCGAGAGCTCCACAGTCCACCATTGAGGTTTCCCTCTGCCCTTCGGTGTTTTTAATGGACAGGAGCTCTCCAATGCAGTGTTGCACGCCGAGCTGAAAACTTCGACCCACCCATCCACCACATCGGCGGTGGCCAGCGCGCCCACCCCCGGTGCGCGTGGAAGAGTTTGCCGAAGCCTTCTGCGGTAACCTTTCCAGTCCGTGTTTCTGGGACATTATCGGACAGGAAATTCAGGCCAATATACAAATCAATATCGTAATAATAGTATTAATAATAATAATAACGGCTTTGGTAATTCAGCAAGAAAAAATATACAGAACGGCACTCGACAAACAAGACGTTCAAATGGCCCAACACCCATGGTTGTTGATGCTGTGAGCAGGACAGAAGAAACGAATAACAACGAGGAATTTTTTACCAATTAGCCTCGGAAAATCAAAATAAAATATTAATTTCACTTACTTTGTTTAACAAAAAATGGTGTGCATTGGTAGACCCAGGCTCTACTATTAGTATTATGAAAAAATCAAGCTTTGACCATTATAAGTTACCGGTCTAATAATAATAAAACAATAATTAGTACACTGAATGGTGATATAAGAGTGTCTAACGAAAGAGTTAAGACACCATGTCCGCTAGAATTTAAATACCCTCACAATGCTAGGATGAGGTGGTTGAAAATAGACTTTGAAAGACCGTACGATCTTCTACTAGGAAACGATTTTATATTTAATAATTTCAATATAATCGATATTGAAAACAAAGAAATTGAGCGTAAAAATTCCGTTTTATTCAAAAACTATCCAAGAGCAAGTATATGTATTGGAAGAAAGTAAAATGCAAAACATTCAACTGGATCATTTAAAATCAAATGAACGAAAAAAGGTTGAAAAATTGCTAAGGAAGTATGAAAAATTGATGTATAAAGAAGGCGATGCCTTGACTAACACAAAAACGGTGGTCCACGAAATAAGGACAACCACAAACCAGCAAATTAATTCAAAAATATATAGGTTACCTCCGAAACATGAGGAAGAAGCGCTAAGGCAAATTAGGGAGCAAGAAAAACAAGATATAATTCGGAAAAGTAGGAGTAAATATAGCTCTCCTATTATCATAGCACCAAAAAAATGTGATAGTATGGGCAATAAAAAATTTCGTTTAGTAATCGATTACCGTAGACTAAATCAAATAACTGTCGATGATAAATATCCTTTGCCAAACATTAATGGAATCTTAGACAAGTTGGGCAAGGCGCAGTACTTAAGCACTCTTGATCAAGCCAAAGGTTATCATCAAATTTTAGTGGATAAAAAGATTATTGAAAAGACAGCTTTTGTATCTCCGGTGGGATTATACGAGTATATAAGAATGCCCTTCGGACTAAAAAATGCTCCGGCTACCTTTCAACGACTAATGAATGACATATTACGAAAATACATAATAAGATATGTGTCGTTTATTTGGACGACGTGTTAATCTTTTCAACGTCATTGGAGGAACATTTAAACTCCTTAGAGAAAATTTTTTCAAAGTTAAAGGAACATAATTTAAAAATTCAGATAGATAAATGTAGTTTTCCAAAGAGAGAAACAAAATTGTTGGGCCATACCTTAACAAAAAAAGGGATTAAGCCAAATCAGGACAAGATAGCAGCAATAAAAAATTTGAAAATACCTAGAACCGAAAAACAATTAAAAAGTTTCTTGGGAGCCACTGGTTATTATAGAAAGTTCATTAGGGACTACTCAAAAATTGCATATCCAATGATTAAATATTTAAAAAAGGGTTATAAAATAAATTCAAGAGATACGCAGTACATAGCTAGTTTTGAAAATTTGAAAATACTAATATCGTCACATCCAATTTTAAAATTTCCTGAATATGATAAGGAATTTACTATTACAACGGATGCAAGTGATTACGCAATAGGCGCAGTGCTTTCTCAACAAGGTCAGCCAGTGTGCTACATTAGCAGAATTTTAAATAACCATGAACAGAAATATGCTACAACAGATAAAGAATTCCTAGCCATTATATATTCAACTAGCTGACCCCGCAGCCGTTGTCCTGCGCGAAATTATGTGTTTTGAATTGAAAAGACAAAAATTCATATTGTGTTGATTATCATTTATTTGAGATTTTTCTATATTTTTTTTCAATGTAACGCAGCTTGATAAACAACAATTTTTGGTTTCTGTTCCGGTGTACAGAAAAGATGGATCGTGAGCACGCCACGTATATCTGGCCGTGTGAAAATTATAGAATTTCCAAATTTATGCCACACACTATGCGACTATCCTTGTGTCCTGTCAATTGTCATTTCAAATGCAATTTTCCTTGGAAACGGAATATGTTTGAACTGAAATGGCAAATCGTTAGAACTCAAAAGAAATCCGTAGAATCAAACATTCTGCCTCATGTATTTGATAGGTGCGTCACAATCATATTGCGAAACATAATAACGACAGATCCAACTTTGAGACGCAAATGATGCGGTGGCATACCAAGCCTCTCCAAAGAATTTATTTAGAAATTTCACTGGATAATTCACGGTGTTGTCTTCTTTGTCAAGACGATCGATCGATTAGTATGAGCGCAAGTCTCCCGGAATTTGACATTGAATCTTCCAGTTTAAGTCAACAACATCGGTATTTTTGCCAGCTAACATTGCGCATGCATTTAAGGAATCGTACTAACGATAATGTGTCCAATGTTCGTATAAACATTCCTGATGAGTCCATCTTTCGTGAATTGATAAATGGCATACGGAATTAATATCAAACCACCGGAAGTATCAACCGGTATTTACCCATTTCCAATTCTTAGCGTATACGATGTAAAATGTCTTCGGCAATGTAATTTTTGGTCGTATCCCATCACTGACGCGAATTTGAAGGCTGATCATCGCCAAAAGTGTGCGAACTTCATTCCAGTGATTATCATGTTCCAGCAGTTGTAATTGTATGTATAATACCAAGGTATTTCCGAATAGAGCAAGTTCTCGCAAACGGTTCACTGACGAAAGTTGAGAAAAAAACTCGTAATTGTTAATTTTGTTGCTGGAGGTGTTTCCCCTGTCTGTACTGTATTCTCTGGGTTGAAATACACTCTTTGGCCATTCTCCAAAAGAACTGCGAAACGCACAACAGTCGGAAAACGTTCATGAATTACAAAAACAAATATCATACAAAGCGCTTTATTGCAGTTCACGTATCGACCGTATCGTTCAAGACCAGTAACCGAAATGTTGCTTCCTTTGGTGACGTATTTACAAACATATATTATCGATTACACCAAACTGCAATACGCAACATTGACATGACTTTTGAATGTGAATTAGACAACAGTGGCGAATATGGTACGAGCCATATGTTGTCGACTTCGATGTGTTGTTAACTTCTATATTCACGCCTCTAAATTGAATGCTAAATGTTCTACCATTGTCATCTGGTAGCGACGCTCATACATTGGATATCCATCATTTCTAGTTTGTGTTTCCGAAAGAAAAGCACGTGGATAGTGTTTCGTGCATTTATTGTCAGACATACAAACCGAAGTGGGATTGTGGTGTCCGCAAGTTCCATGTACCATATTGGTTTTCATCACTTCTTATAATACTGAATCTTTCTCTGCGTCAAGAATTTCCGCAGAAATGATTTCTTCAATTTGATCTGGTGTAACCACCATCCACCATCCAATGACGAATGTGTACGTGCGACAAACCTCTCTGTTGTCACTCAACATAGTACATCTAGCATCTAACAGCACCACATATACCTACATTACTCCAAGATAAAGTCCATGAAACATCGTAACTGTTGTTTGAAAAGTCGTGCTGTGATATCGTGACGATCGCTTGCTGAATGACCGCGATCCATAATTCCGCACGTATGCCATCGCATTTTGCGAGTACTTCTTGTCTTGCCTTTCTTGGGCTGCCATACGTAGATTGCAGAAAGAACGCCGACCGATATTACGGCAACCTCTTCGTGGCTTCGTATCAAATTTCAATCTGCAATCGACCTCTTTGTGAGAAATACACGCAAAGCTTTCACTGAATAATTTTCAATAATTTTTCTTTTGAATAGCCGGAATTTAAAAGTAAGCGACCGAAATTGAACAATTCAAATAATTTACAAATAAAAATATTGAAAAACAAAACAAACAAAAATTAAAAAAAAAAATCGTATGGAAAAAAGTATATACATATAAGAAGATTAAGTATTCATTACACATATCGAGTTTTCATTGTTTTTAATATGCATTCTGCTATTCGGTTCAGCAGATCTCGAGTTATAAGTTGTCGAACAAACCCGTCTTTGTTTTGTATACATACATATATAGATTATCAAAGATAAGAAAAATTTAAAAAGTAGCTTTTACATACTTGGACATTAACTACAAATATTACCATGAAAATGGCATAATTTAATAATAATGTTATCAGTTTTGCATGAATTCACAAAAATTCGCAAAATGATATTCATATGAATTGATATGATAGCATGTAAACGTATAAAAATATAAGCCAAAAGGCCAACTTGCGTCTGCAAAAGCAATGTATATTTTTGAGCATAATTTTCTTTGAATTCTCAGCTCTGTTCACTCATTTCTGTTAAAATTTCTCCTGCCGAGAAATCCACTAATAGAAAATTCATGGCTCTTGACAGTTTACACGCTTGTCCGTAGTTGAACCTTCTCTATATTATACGTTCTCTGGTAAAAGGCATTTGACAGGACTACCAATCTTGCGGCAAAACATTATTTCATGAGAATTTGTATAGGCGGGATGTATCATTTTTTTTTTTTTTTGTGCAAAACGTGCAATGATACACACACTAAATTTCTTATGTGCACCCTCCAAACAGACCCCAATCACCCCTGAAAATTTCATTTAAATCGGGCAAGCCGTTTAGGAGGAGTATGCGAACAGGAAGTTTTGCCACTTAATTTTATATACAGTCGAACTTCCATAACTCGAACTTCTTTAACTCGAATTTTCTCTAACTCGAACTAAATGGGTTGGCAGTAGCATTAAGAGAGTAATTAACATATAAATTTCCTTCCGTAACTCGAACTTCCATAACTCGAAGTTCTCCATAACTCGAACGAAAATAAATAATTATGACTTCTATAACTCGAAGTAATGTGCTTTTCTCTCATTCTACAACTCGCAGTATTGTACTTTCTCTCTTTCGCTTATTTTTGTTTTCGTATGTATCAGTTCAGTGCAAGAATGATAGAGTACATCATTCTATCATTCTTGAGTTCAGTGCATAAATGTCAGTCGTACTTGATGATACAGGGAAATAAGATCGTATTTATTAATTATTATGGCAACTAAACGTGTTTTGAAATCTTTGTCGATTGAAGAAAAGTAAAAACTACTGAAAGAAGTAGAAGGTGGCTTAAAGAAAAAGGAAGCAGCTGAAAAATTTGGTATCCCAGCCAGTACGGTGTCAACGATTTTTAAGAATACAGAATCAATTATTACGTCGTTTGAATCTGGGGTTCGTCTGGGTAGTAAAAGGATTAAAACCCCAGTATTTCGAAACATCGATAAAGCAACCCTCGATTGGTTCAAAGCAGCTAGACATCAAAACATGCCTATATCTGGAGGAATATTAAAGGAGAAGGCAAAGGAGTTTGCAAAGCGCTTTGGCGATGATCATTTTATGGCAAGCACAGGTTGGCTTTATAAATGGAAGCAAAGGTAGGGAACAAAACGTTCAATTGGCGAAAATTTCAATTTTTCAATTGCGAAAAGTGGAAAAAATATGTTTTGCCGAATTTATTAAAAAAGTACTGTGAACGGGATGTTTTTAATGCGGATGAATCAGGGTTGTTTTTTAAATGTTTGCCAGACAAAACATTGACGTTTAAAAACCAAAAATGCCACGGAGGCAAGAATAGCAAGCAACGGGTTACGTTGATGTTAGCAGCAAATATGGATGGATCGGAAAAATTTAAAATTCTATTGATTGGAAAAAGTGCCAAACCGCGGTGCTTTCGTGGTATTAAGTGGTTACCCGTAGACTATAAAGCAAACTCCAAGGCCTGGATGACTGGCCAAATTTTTGAAGAATGGGTTCTAAATTTGGATAAGCGCTTTCAAAGTACTGGCCGAAAAATTTTATTGTTTATTGACAATTGCCCAGCACATCCAAAAGACGTACAAAGCAAACTGAAAGCCATTGAACTGGCATTTTTTCCACCGAATATGACTTCTAAATTACAGCCGCTGGATCAGGGAGTAATTCAAAACTTGAAAGTTTTTTATCGTACCAGAATAGTAAAAGAAGCACTAAAGCGTATAGAGGCAAACGAAAAACAAGATATTACACTTATGGATTGCATCAATCATGTAACAAAAGCTTGGGATATTGACGTCAAAAATCAAACCATAGCGAATTGCTTCAAAAAAGCTGGATTTGGTCAATATTCTGAATGGGAAGAGGAAGATGACATACCTCTGAGTTTTTTAAGTACTACTGATGAATATCAAAATGTAATTGAAGCTGATTACGAAGCATGGTTAAAAGCAAACAAAATAACTTGCAGTGCTACTCTTCAGGATTATATTGCAGTAGATAATGACCTTTGCACAACTGGATTTCCGACAGATGCTGATATTGTTGAGAATTACTGCCCTGAATTAGATGATCCAATATTAAGCGGAACGGAGAGTGACGGCGAGGGATCGGTAGAAGAAACTATTCACCAGCCTTCCAGAAATGATGTAGAAAATGCTTTCCGAACATTGTATTTATATTTGCAAACAAATGACACTAAAACTGATAAGCACTATACGGCTTTAATTAGAGTTTTAGTTTAGTTGTTTAATTAGAGTAAATTAGAGTCATTTTTAAATGAAAATACCAAAAAAAAAGAAAATTTTCAGTCACTAATTTCTGAATATTTCACTTCATTGTAACTTATTACAGTTTTAATTTAATGTGTTTAATGTGTGTTTTAAACAAAAAATACGTATTCATCATTTAATATACTCTAAAGAAGCAATTGAGTTTTTTTTAACAAAAAATTCTTTTCTATAACTCGAAGTCTCCGTAAGTCGAAGTTTTTTTTTGGGATAATAGTGATTCGAGTTATGGAAGTTCGACTGTATATAGATAACCTATTTCAGGCCGTACATATCGTCGCTCGCATGACCAACTAACGGAACTGACATTTTTTCCGAAATTGAGTTAGGACCACTATGGGACTTCTTTAGGCATGTCGCATCTTGTGTGTAAATATTGTGATTGTATATAGTACCGTTATCTCAGAAAACGCCATAACATTTTAAACGTATCTGCAGATGGACCAAAAAAATTTTTCACTAACAAACATAACTGCAGTTTAATACCTACTGCTATACTTTATAAAGAAATTTTCCAATATTATTGCAAGATATTATTTAATATGCCAACAAAATGCATGCAAAACTACAATATTCTTATAAAATAAATATAGTTAAAAAAAAACTAAAAAACACGCTTTTAAAACATATCAAACTAAAAAGTGAAAAATAATTCCTGCATTATTGTGAGAAAAGCGTGAAATGCGCGATATATGACCAAGCACCCCACGCTTTTCTCACAATAATGCAGGAATTATTTTTCACGTTTTAGTTTGATATGTTTTAAAAGCATGTTTTTTAGTTTTTTTAATCTTCATTTATTTTTATTTTTTTAGTTTGATGTGAAAAACCCCAAATTTGTTAAAATATGAACTATGACATGTAGTATGTGTTAAGTAAATCGATAATTAGGCAGCATTTAATATCTACTCGTAACATTTCATTGACTTATTGTTATATTATTTGCGACCAAGTTCTATTCACGACTTTACGAATTATTACTTCTTAATCGAATCATTTCTTCTAAAGCTTCAATGTCACATGGGGTTTTACCTGTCAACTTTGAACAGTCTAGTTCTTCAATTCGAGCACAGTCCAAAGATCTACAACGACTGAGTGCTACATAAGCTTGTCCAGCAGCAAACAGTCGAGAGCCCAGATAAATTACTGCATGATCTACTGTACAACCAGAGAACGTATATTTATAACATATATATCGTATATTTATAAATATACGTTCTCTGGTACAACCTTGAATCTTATGGACGGTCGACGCCCAACTCAGTATGATATTCAAATATCACCAAAACTAGTTTTATATAGATGTTGCATACGTTTAAGCGCATCATTTTGGTGAGGTGCTTAAACTTACTATCGCCTTCCTACAGTGTCGCTCAAATATTCTAGGTTTCAGCACCACTTAAAAAAGTTACAAACATACATACATACATACATACAAGTGAACCTAATAAAAGCGTATTAAAAAGTTAGGAAAGGCTAAAGTCGGGCGTGGCCTACTATAATATAGACGGACGGACGGACGAACAGACATGTTTAAATCGAATCAGATAGTGATTCTGAGCCGATCGGTATACTTTAAGGTGGGTCGCATATTTCGAGGTGTTACAAACATTTGGGGCAAAACTTACTTATAATACCCTGATCCCCAGAGTGGTAGGGTATAAAAATATAAATGAGCCAATAAACATTAGGGTGTCCTGGATAATATCCAGTTTTCGGAAGTCATAAGAAATGTTCGGATATTAATACTAAATATTATCGAATATCATTGTTAAGTGCTTAAACAACTAAATTTAATATTATTTAACTATTTCGAAAGGCAATGGTTTGTAGTGGCAATGCTTTGCACTGCTAACGCCTTGCAATGACAATGCTTCGCAGTGTCAGTGATAACGCCATATCAACAGTGACTGAGAAATTATTTCAAAAGGAAGAAGAGGAACAAAAACACATGTTGCTGCAATTATGTGCCATAATTTTTACCGCTATAATGTCGTGCGATTCTCATCAATTGTAACGGTCATTGGTACACGTGTAGTTAAAAAATCTTTAAGTTGTTAAATCAAAAACAAATGTAGAATTTCCTTAGTGAAGGTCTTAAACATGGCAGAAAAATTGGAACAATCTTGTGAAGTTCTAGGATGTGGCAGAAATGTTATCAGTTCTTGCTTTAAATGTGGTTGTTTGCTCTGCTCTACTCATTTTACCATAAATATAACATGTGAAACGCATTATGCTCCCTTACCATGAACTTCGCACTCCATAGAAACGTCTGATGATTTTCCTGAAATGTATGAAGTAGAAGGTGGTGAATCTCATGCTCAAAAACATAAAGCTACCAAATCTAACAAAAAGAAAGTGGCACAAAAATTGAAGAACTCTGGAAAAAAGTATCAGATCCGAATTCATAACAAAACAATACCTAAACGAATACTGGGTCCTACGTGCAATATAGAACTTTGTAAAAAGAAAAGCCGCAGCTGTTTTTGTTTTTCCGAACAAATTCGTCAGTTAATATTTAAAGACTTTTGGGCATTGGGATCATTGCAATTCCAAAGGGAATATATTGTACGGTATATTGAAAAAAATTCAACAAAACGTGAAGCAGCTTGTCCGCTCACAAGAAGAAACAAATAGTCAGAAATATTACCTTCCATTAAATGGCGTACGTAAACAAGTTTGCCATTTTTTTTTCCGAAATACACTAGCAGTTTCCGAACAAGTAGTCAGGACAGCGATGTCTAAAATTACCTCAACAGGAGTTGTAGACAAAGATAAACGAGGAGATCGTCGTCAAAATTACATCGAAAGAGATCGACTTACAACTCTTCAAGTGGAAAGCCATATTGATAGATTTCCACGAGTGGAGTCTCATTATTGCCGTAACAACTCGACTCGAGAGTACCTTAACGGCGATCTGACAATAAAAAAAATGTATAGTTTGTTTACAGAGGAAATTGGAGAGGGCGCTGTTGCCAGCCTTTCGACTTATCGAAAGATACTTCAAACAAAAAATTTGTCATTCCATCGGCTCAAAAAAGATCAGTGTGGACTATCTATGAGTTATTATAAAGGAACTGAAGAAGTCAAAAATAATTTAAGCAAACGGTTTGAAATACACAATGAGGGAAAAAACAAATTTCGACTAATTAGAAATGGATGTAAAGAAGCCGCTAAAATAGACCCGACAATTCTGTGCGCAACTTTTGACATGCAGCAAGTCATAAGTCTTCCAATTTCAATGGACAATGCTGTATTTTATAAGAGTCGCCTTTCTGTATATAATTTGACATTCTATAATATTGCATCTGGTGATTGTTCTTGCTACACGTGGCACGAAGGAATTAGCAAACAAGGCGCATCTGAAGTGTCTACTGCTGTTTATCATTTTCTTCAGAAGTATGAGAATAATGGGTGTTTTTAATCCAAACAAATACTCCTCTGCATTACTCCCACAAATTACATAAAGTAATAGAGGCGTAATGCAGAGGAATATCAACCGCCCCAACTTCACACACAAGAACAGAAGGGGAAACAAAAGAAGACGATTTTCCCGCGCATTTACCAAAAAGGTCATTATTATCCCGCCAACACAGCAATCAAGCATAAGTGAAAACACAAGCGAACACGGAGTGAACACACAAAGTAAAATATAAGCCAACATAGAGTAAAGTTAATTATAATAAAGTGAACACAACTGAGTGAGACAAATTGCACAGTGAACACGGAGAGCAAAACGTTTTTAAACAAGGAATCCACACAACATTAAACAGCGATACTCCACATCAACAACAACAACACAGGATAAAGGAATTTGCACCCACAACAGGTTACAACACATGAAATTATTAACATAGAATTACATATATCTATAAATTAAACCAATTAACCCAAATTGACAACACACACACACCCATATATTTATATAGACATATATATACGATTAAACTCGAATTTTATAACGTTTAAACTTAAATGAATTATCTTTTAATTAATCGAAATCGGCCCCATACGTCGACATATCCCGACATTTTTGGTCCTATCGAGCCGCGATAATTAAAAGATAGAAGTAAGGAAGGGCTAAGTTCAGGTGTCACCGAACATTTTATACTCTCGCATGATAAAGTGATAATCGAGATTTCATTATACGTCATTTACATATTTTTCAAATACCGTATTTGTGTAAAGTTTTATTCCGCTATCATTGGTTCCTAATGTATATACTCGTATTCTACAGAGAACGCATTAGAGGAATTCAAAGTAGCGTTATATTAGAAGAAGGCGTGGTTGCGAACCGATTTCACCCATATTTCGTGCATGTCATCAGGGTGTTAAGAAAATATTATATACCGAATTTCATTGAAATCGGTCTAGTAGTTCCTGAGATATGGTTTTTGGTCCATAAGTGGGCGAGGCCACACCCATTTTCAATTTTTAAAAAAGGTCTGGGTGCAGCTTCCTTCTGCAATTTCTTCCGTAAAATTTAGTGTTTCTGACGTTTTTTGTTAGTCGGTTAACGCACTTTTAGTGATTTTCAACATAACCTTTGTATGGGAGGTGGGCGTGGCTATTATCCGATTTCTTCCATTTTTGAATTGTATATGGAAATACCTGAAGGAAACGACTCAGTAGAGTTTGGTTGACATATATAGCTATAGTAGTTTCCGAGATATGTACAAAAAACTTAGTAGGGGGCGGGGCCACGCCCACTTTTCCAAAAAAATTACGTCCGAATGTGCCCCTTCTTAGTGCGATCCTTTGTGCCAAATTTCACTTTAATATCTTTATTTATGGCTTAGTTATGACACTTTATAGGTTTTCGGTTTCCGCCATTTTGTGGGCGTGGCAGCGGGCCGATTTTGCCCATCTTCGAAGTTAACCTTCTTATGGAGCCAAGGAATACTCGTACCAAGTTTCATCATGATATCTCAATTTTTACTCAAGTTACAGCTTGCACGGACGGACGGACAGACGGACATCCGGATTTCAACTCTACTCGTCACCCTGATCACTTTGGTATATATAACCCTATATCTGACTCATTCAGTTTTAGAACTTACAAACAACCGTTATGTGAACAAAACTATAATAGTCTCCTTAGCAACTTTGTTGCGAGAGTATAAAAACCTTCGTGGGAATTTCACCAACAACATCAACGTTGGAATTGCAGTATCCAACCCAAAAGTAAAAAGAGTGCACCCAACGAGCAAGAAGCGTATACGCTCATTCAACAAACACCCAACAAGTAATTAAAAATAAAAACAAACCGGAAAAAAGTTGTTAGTGCGAATTTTCAACATATTAATACAATATAAAGTGCAAATCATATTTGTTAAAAAACACCCAATTGCCAAATTGTGTCCTTAAGCAGACTTAAGCATAATTTATTTGTTTTATTGGGTTGACAAAAATTTGATTTGCGCTATTTGATTATATATACACACATACCTCCATATACTTACCCAAGAGAAGAAGTGCAATAATAAAATATATGCATATAATTTGCCGTCGGCTATTGCATTCTTCTCGTTGAACTTAAATTACATATATATTTGGACGTTCATAGTTTATTTCCAGTTTATTTAGAAATACTTAAATATTAATTAACAAGGTGAAAGGTTCATTCGGTAGATATGCTGGCTTTAATGGGTCTATAGAAATATTTTCTGGTTTTCCTTTTATTTCGATTCTGTAATACTTTTCCTCTCGCGATAAAACTTTATGAGGTCCTTCGTATGGTTTTGAAAGTGATGGGCGCACTGAATCATTTCTGACGAAAACGTTTTCGCACGTCGCAAGGTCGGGATGTACAAATACTTTCCTTGGACTGTGCCATGATGTAGCGGATGGTCTGATGGTGTTCATTAACTCTCGGAGTTGAGTAACGAATTCTGACTGTGTTTTAATTCGGTTGTCGTGTACGAAAAATTCTGAAGGAATTCGCAGCGTTGTACCGTAGATCAACTCTGCCGGTGACGCTCCCAAGTCTTGTTTGTAGACGGTTCGTAGGCCTAAGAGTATTGTTGGTAGAAAGTTGGTCCAACGTTCGGAGTTAATGCATAAAATTGCAGCTTTCAACGTTCGGTGCCATCTTTCTACTATACCGTTTGCTTGTGGGTGATATGGTGTTGTCTTCAGATGTTTTATGCCAAGCGATGTTGTTAGCTCTTTAAATAAGGTAGATGTAAATTGACGTCCACGATCTGATGTAATGACAGCTGGAACTCCAAATCTTGCGATCCAGTTGGCGATTAGAGCTTTTGCGATAGATGGTGCTGTCATATCGGGTATAGGAATAGCTTCTGGCTATCTCGAGAAGCGTTCGATGATTGTTAGGCAATAACGGTTACCTGCATGTAAGGGAAATGGTCCTACAACGTCGATATTAATGTGGTCGAATCGCGAGACTCCGGACTCGTAGCGTTTGAGAGGCGTAAATGTGTGTCGAGTGATTTTTGCCTTTTGGCATTGTTCACATGCTCTTGCGAATGCAATACTGTCTTTTTGAATTCCAGGCCAAACAAATCTGCTTGTCAGTAGTCTGGCTGTAGCGCGAGTACCTGGGTGGCATAACCCATGGGTAGCTCGTAACACTTCAGAGCGGAACTTCTTTGTGATGAATGGTCTTATGTTTCCGGTCGATGCGTCGCAGACTATTTGTTCATCGCATCCGGGTATTGTGAATAATTTTAACTGAAGCGATGAGTTAACGTTGTTTTGGAGTAGAAGCTTTAGTTCTTGATCGACTTCTTGGTCTTCAGCGAGTTTATTGTAGTCTATACTGGTTGTTTGGATTTGCGCAATTCTGGAGAGCATGTCAGCTGTTACATTCTCTTTTCCTTCCACGTGACGAATGTCTGTAGTTATCTGGGAAATGTAATCAAGCTGGCGAGCTTGTCGGTTGGAGCACTTTTCAGGATTCTTCTGAAATGCGTAAATTAGTGGTTTGTGATCGCTGTAGATGTGACAGATGCGTCTTTCCAGCATGTATTTAAAATGACGAGCGGTCATGAATATTGCTGTAAGTTCTCTGTCATAAGTGCTGTAACGTACCTGCGTTTTGTCGAATTTCTTTGAAAAGTATGCTAAGGATTCTAAGTTTCTGTCCGTTACCTGGTGTAAGACAGCTCCTGGAGCTTTATCCGAAGCATCGACCCATAATGACAACTCGGCGTTCTTCGAGGGGTGTGCTAAAAAAGATGCATTCGAAAGCTGGGTTTTACATTCTTCGAAAGCTGCAGTCGTAATTTCCGTCCAGTGGAGCTTAGAGCGATCGTTCTTTTTGTTTCCGGGACACATGGCTAAAAGAGGTATTTGCGCTTCGATTGCATGTGGGATGAAACGTCTGTAAAAATTTATTGTGGCCAAGAATCGTTTGAGACTATTGACTGTAGTTGGTTTGTCAAGATCTTTGACAACTTGTACGCGTTGTTTTAGAGGTCGTATTCCTTCTGCTGAGACGGTGTGTCCTAAGAATGTGATTTCGGACTTTCCAAGGATTGACTTTGTAGCGTTTAGTCTTAGGTTATGTTTTTGTAGGCGCTCGAAGAGTTGACGGAGGTGAGATAGATGTTCGTCTATGGATGATGATGCTACACAGATGTCATCCATGTATGGAAATACAAAATCTAGTCCTCGTAGGACATCGTGTACGAGTCTTTGTAGTGTCTGCGCTGCGTTGCGAAGACCGAAAGGCATAAAGATAAATTCGAAGAGGCCGAAAGGCGTAGTAATAGCTGTTTTCGGAACATCCTCTGGATTTACGGGAACTTGATGAAAGGCTTTTTGCAGATCGATCTTTGAAAAGATCGTCTTACCATTTAAATTACAGGTGAAGTCCTGTAGGTACGGAATTGGATATCGGTCTGGAACTGTGACACTGTTGAGTGCCCTGAAATCTCCACATGGTCGCCAGGTACCGTCTGCTTTCATTACCATGTGAAGAGGGCTGGCCCAACTGCTGTTCGATGGGCGACAGATGCCCAATTTGATTAAACTTTCGAATTCTGCTTTAGCCGCTGCCAATTTATCTGGTGAAAGGCGTCTTGGTCGTGCAGATAGAGGTGGTCCGCGAGTTTCGATGTGATGGACGACTGAGGATACGGCTGGGTTTCCGGGTTGTGCCACGCATGTTAAATTGCTAAACTCTTTGAGTAGGCTTGCATATGCGCATGATGTGTCGAATGTTTTTACTGATAATTAATTGTTACTTACGAGCTTTCCAGGCGATGTCACTGAAGTTAAGTTGTCGACTAATCGTTTCTTTTTTAAGTCAACCAACAGTCCATAGTGACTTATAAAATCGGCTCCAATAATTCCGCTCGTAACGTCGGCGATGAGGAAGTTCCAAAGGAATTCTCGTCTTAAGCCTAAATTTATTTTAAGAAGCACTTCGCCATATACGGTAATTGGAGTGCCGTTTGCCGCAAACAGTTTAACAGTTGATGGCTTCATGTTGTTGTTTCGAGTGGTTTTGGGAATTACCGATGCGTCTGCCCCGGTGTCTATTAAAAAGTTGTATTGAGAAAGTCCGTCGAAAAGTTTCAAGCGGTGTGTGACTGCAGGAGTTCCGTTACCGATAGGCGCTGCAGTTTTCGTTTTGGATAGTCATTAGCTCTTTTGCCTGTTATTATAAGAGCAGGGTTTTCTACAAGTTCGAGCGTTGGCCCCAAATTTGTGGTGATACCAGCATAATTCGTTTAGCTGTGCGCAATCTTGGCGTGTATTTCGTTCTTGTCTCGGTCGGCTTCGGCTACGACTTCGCGATCGGTGCGTTTTTATGGATTCGATTTGCCTCGTCAGTTGCGCGATTTCCTTCTTTAATTCCTCTAGCGTGGTTGACTCATTGTTAGTTTGCGTGGAGGTGCCTGTTGCCGGTGCTTGGTTACCTACCATATTAATTTGTCGAAAATTCATGGAGTCCGCGATGGCGTCTGCAATAGGTACTTTATCTGCTACGTCACCCTTTGATGCGATCACAGCAGCTTGAGCGTGAGGTGGTAGACGCGAGGCCCAGAGGTCGATTATTACTGTCTCGCAAAGTGCTGTGCCGGCCACCCGGCGCATTTCGTTGAACAGTTGACTTGGTTTTAAGTCGCCTAATGGCATATCGGAAAGAACACGTTGTACGCGTCGTTGTTGGCTATCCGCGAATTGAGCTATAAGTTTGGACTTGATGTAGTCGTAACGATTTATTGAGGGAGTAGAGTCGATTATGGCCTTCAGCTCCATTAGCTTGCTTGGTGGAACTTGTGCCATGACCAGATTGTATTTTCGTGCGTCGTGGGTCACACCTGTAGCAGCGAACCAGAATTCCAGTGACAAAAAATAAGACTCGATGTTGGTGTCGTTCATATTAGGCGGGCTAATGCGAGGAACCATTGCTGCATCCACGTGGAGATCGGGCTGATGCACTTCGATTGCTGATCTGGCCAGAATGCCTTGAGGTTGATTCGCCTGCGCTGCCGGTCGAACGCTCGCGGGCGGAGATGTCTGTGCGGTGCTTTCTCCTTGTTGTTCCATTTATAGATTCGTTTCACTTGTTCGGGGTCACCAGTTTTGGACGTTTATTGTTTATTTCCAGTTTATTTAAAGTTTATTTAGAAATACTTAAATATTACTATTTAACAAGGTGAAAGGTTATCCGTGAACACGTCCGTTCGGTTTGACGGTTTGTAGAAAAAAGGGAAGAATGATAGGATTCTGGGAAACGGGTTGCTTACAGCTAGAATGAAAAAGGTAGTACAGGGTTGCTAAAGGATAGTGTTGTAAACGTAACAAAGGGTTGCTTATAAGCGGTGAATACGGCGTTGCCACATATACTTCAATAAATATACACCCGCTACATACCTACATACGAATAGCGCACCCATTCGCTTATATTTGTTGGTGACGAAAATTGCTAGCGAACAGCACGTCAAAATACCCAGTAGGAAAAAAAGTTGACTCAGTAGGAAAAAGTGCAAAACCCTGCAAAAAATTTATTTTTCAATTTTTAACAACAAACAATAAAATTAATTTGAAATTTTTAAATTAAATAATTCACTATACAAAAAGTTTTTCAAGTTTGTTTTCTTAAATTTTCGTAACTCTACGCGATTTAATTTTCTCATTCAACCCAATTATTAAATATATCTTACCGAAAAATGAAAATGAAAGATTTTAAAATTACAACAACAGATTTGATTGCATTCGTGGAAGACCATCTTCAGACCCAAAGTGAAGATGAATCGGTCTATACCCTAGAAATTAAAAGGGTTGAACTAAATTCGCTCTATGAAAAAGAAAAGCGCTCATACGATGCGATCAGAAGAATTTCTCGCGAAAGTCATGAAACCATCGATTTCTTTAAAGTGAAAGAAAAATACCAAAAAAGTTATCGAATGTACCTCTCTTGCTTAGCTTCCATCAACGAAGATGTAGATACGCGTAAAACACAGGTGTCAACCCAAGCCATTGAGGAAAGGACTTTAGAAGCCACGATGATGGATTTCGCTCCTGCAGTTCACCTTCCACCATTCGACACCGACATCTTTTACGGAGATTACACAACTTGGCCCACCTTTCGGGATATGTTTACAGACCTGTATATCCGTAACCCAAGGATTAGTAATGTTGAAAGACTCTTTCACCTTACTCAGAAGACCCGAGGAGAAGCAAGAGAGGTTATTCAAAACGCACCCTTAACAAATGATGGTTTCATACTTGCCTGGAAAAATTTAGTCGACCAATACGAAAATAAGAGGTTGCAGGTAAACACCCAATTAAAGACCCTTTTTAACCTACCCCAAGTAACTCAGGAAACAGGTTGTGCTATAAAAAGCTTACAACGTTCCGTTAATAACGTTTTAACCAATTTACACAATCTTGAGATTGACACAAATAGCTGCGATCCGATATTAATATATCTTTGTAGTTAAAACTACCTAAACAAACTCTCCAAACATTTGAATATATCCTAGCAGATAATTCAGATATACCGACGTGGTCAAATTTCGACAGTTTTTTAACCCACAAATACAAAACTCTCGAATCTGTTGCAAACTTCAAAGCTTCAGTAGCAAAATTACCCCCATTCCACACCGGTACTGTTAAAAGAACAGATGAAAAGAAATGTAACACTATTCATGCTAACGTGGCTGAAACGCAAATTGCTAGACCCTCTCATACTCAAAAGAAATACTAATTTCAACCTTACCCAAAACAATATAGATACAGAAAGCTGTAAGCTCTGCAAAAAGCAGCACCCTATTCGAGAATGTTCCAAATTTCTCGCAATGAATGTAGAGACACGTATCTCCACAATCAAAAAATATGGTTATTGCTATAACTGCTTGGCCATTTCACATAGCTACAAAAACTGCGTGAGTAAATTCTCGTGTCGTAAGTGTCACAAAAAACACAATACTCTGATACATAGAGAATCCATCTTTCGACCTGAATCCACCCCGGAAATACCAAACGTCACTAATTCGAACCCTGAAAACGCTTCAAGTACCGCACTACCCACCCAAAACACAAATACAAATCGGCAATCCTACACAACAACTATACAGTCCACTAAATCATCAACCCAAGACCCACCCAACCCAAGTAGGAAGCAGATATTACTCGGTACTGCAATGGTTCAAGTAGAACATAATGGCCAGCGATATTCCGCGAGAGCTCTAATTGATTCAGGATCGGAAGCCACATTTATATCTCGAAGACTTCAAAGAAGTTTGGATATACCCACCCACTCTGTATCAGCCCAAGTGACCGGACTAAATAATGCAGTTTCAGCAACACCAACGAGTATTTGTGAAATCACGCTTTGCTCACCCTTAAACACAAATTATAAGCTATCAGCACAGGCATTTATACTAAATAGCCTAACTGATAATTTACCCTCATACCCCATAGATCCAAAGCAGTGTCTTAAAAATCTTGGATTCACGTTAGCCGACACCCAATTTCACAAACCCAGACCCGTGGATATACTAATCGGTAGTGATATCTATCCAAATATTTTACTCAATGGAGTAAAGCGAAACATACTAGATTCACTCTTAGCTCAAGAGACAGAATTCGGATGGATATTGTCCGGATCCATCACCCAACCCACCCAAAATTCTGCTATAGTTTCATTTCACAATAAAGTGAACCCTGAGAATCTACTCACACGTTTTTGGGAGGTGGAGGAAATCCTAAAGGAATCCGTAGTTTCCAAATCGGACCAAATTTGTGAGGAAATTTTCCAAAAAACTACCCGTCGTAATCCAGATGGGCGCTATATACGCTTCAAAGAACCCGACAATATTGATATCGGATACTCTAGACATATAGCGTTGGCCCAATTCCTCAGAAATGAACGAACTTTACTTAAAAAACCCGAAGTGAAAGCAGAATATGACAAAGCAATTATGGAATATTTGGAACTCGGACAAATGAAGAAAATAGAATACATTACCCTTCTGTTAAAGCGACCCAATATTACTTACCACACCACGCAGTCATTAAACCCGATCGTATAACCACGAAATTGCGTGTGGTATTTAATGCATCTTGCCCTACGTCAAATAACAAAAGCTTAAATGACGTCTTACATATCGGGCCTACTTTACAGAAAGACCTTGTCATTCTGATCACAAATTGGCGACTCTTCCAATTCGTTTTTAATGCGGATATTCAGAAAATGTACCGGCAAATACTCGTAGACCCTAATCACACTCGGTTCCAAAGGATATTATTTAGATAGTCCCCGGAAGACACAATAGAAGACCCTCATGAAGCTAGCCGATGATGTTGAAGAAACCCACCCATTAGCAGCCAAAATACTTCGCCAGGAAATGTATGTAGACGATGTTTTAGCTGGAACATATGACCTGACCACGGCAAAGTCAGCACGAGATGAACTCATTTCCGCTCTGAAGTCCCCAGGATTCGCTCTGCGAAATTGGACCTCCAATGACCCACACATTCTGAAAGGACCTCCACAGGATCATCTTTTAGAGACGGAAACACTCAACCTTTCGGAACCCGAGAACACCAAAACTCTGGGCATTCGATGGAACTCCAAAAATGATTCATTTTTCTTCCTCGTCAATCCAATGGAGAAAAAACCCGCACACACCAAACGAGAAGTTTTATCAGCCATGGCAAAATTGCTTGACCCAGCCGGTTGGCTTAGTCCAATAATAATCACGGCAAAAATAATTATGCAACAAATATGGCTAGATAAAACTGACTGGGATGAAAGCCTGAAGCCCCTCATCTATTGAATTGCAACCTCTGGTGGCATGGACCCCAATGGCTACAACATGAAAAAGAGCATTTTCCAGCAACGGAGAAAACATACAACACTACCGTGGAATTCAAACCCGTTATGACGTTTGCGATAACCACCCAAGAGGACATACTCGAAAGGTTTTCCTCATTCCCCACAGCTATTCGCGTTATCGCTTACCTATTCATGTTTTGCGCAAATGCCTCACCAAGGAGGCGAGAAATTGATTACTCAAACCACGAAATAACCCCGGAAGAGTTCAAAACAACCCGAATGAAGTTAACTATTCACACCCAAAAAACACATTTCCGAGAAGAATATGATGCATTGACCCATAAAACCCAAATACATAAGAAAAGTTCATTATTGACTTCAAATCCATTCATTGATCCTAAAGGAGTTATGCGAAGTGACGGAAGATTAACCAATTCCACAGCGCTATCATATAATGAGCGCCACCCTATCTTATTATCCTATAATAGTCGTATAACAAAATTACTAACTCAATTTACCCATTTAGCAACGTTACACCGCGGAAATCAGTTAGTTCTCCGACTCCTAAGAACAGAATTCTGGATACCCAAAGCAAAGATGCTGATTAAAACAATAATTCATCAATGCAAAACGTGCATCATACACAACAAGGCTCAACAAACCCAAATAATGGCAGCTCTTCAAAATGAACGAACCATCCTAACCCGGCCGTTTGCTGCCACTGGTATCGACTTTGCTGGACCCTATGACGTCAAAAACTACACTGGGAGGGCATGTCTAATCACCAAAGGATATATATGTGTATTTGTATGCTTCTCAACTAAAGCAATACATCTCGAACCCGTTAGCGATCTCACTACGCAAGCCTTCCTAGCAGCATTCTTCCGTTTCTTCTCGAGGCGTGGATGTCCCGCTAATCTTTATTCCGACAACGGAACAAACTTTATAGGAGCTTCACAGTTGCTAATGAAAGATCGGCGTGAATTATTACAGACACTTCGAACTCAAATTACATCTCTCCATAGCCATCAAAATATCTCATGGCACTTCAACCCAACTCCACATATGGGTGGATTATGGGAAGCAGGCGTAAAAAGTCTAAAAACCCACCTAAAAAAGATCAAAACATTACAAAAATTCATGTTTGAAGAATTTGCTACCCTATTGACCCGCATTGAAAGTTGTTTAAACTCTCGGCCAATAAGCCCCATAATCGACGACTCATCAAACTTGAAACATCTAACTCCAGGACACTTCCTTATAAGTACCCCATTGTTAACCCCAGCCGAACCCAATTTAGAGGATGCAAACTTAAGCATCGTTAACAGATGGCAGAAACTAAAAATACTCTACCAGCACATTTGCAAGAGATGGAAGGAAGAGTACCGTAAAGAGCTATCGTTGGAGATTGGAGCGGATATATACCCTCAAATTATCAGAAGTGGACTCTTCAAACCCGATAATGGTACAGTGGTGGCGCAGAATACAGCATTTGGCTGGACCCTTACTGGCATCATCTAACCCTAAGTATACTTCTGATAATTACTCCATTTCATTTCAAAACCTTCAATATATGTTACCCTACTAATACTCAATTATTTCGCAGATTCTGCAAGGTGGCCGCGATGTTTAATCCAAACAAATACTCCTCTGCGTTACTCCCACAAATTACATAAAGTAAAAGAGGCGTAATGCAGAGGAATATCAACCGCCCCAACTTCACACACAAGAACAGAAGGGGAAACAAAAGAAGACGATTTTCCCGCGCATTTACCAAAAAGGTCATTATTATCCCGCCAACACAGCAATCAAGCATAAGTGAAAACACAAGCGAACACGGAGTGAACACACAAGTAAAATATAAGCCAACATAGAGTAAAGTTAATTATAATAAAGTGAACACAACTAGTGAGACAAATTACAGTGAACACGGAGAGCAAAACGTTTTTAAACAAGGAATCCACACAACATTAAACAGCGATACTCCACATCAACAACAACAACACAGGATAAAGGAATTTGCACCCACAACAGGTTACAACACATGAAATTATTAACATAGAATTACATATATCTATAAATTAAACCAATTAACCCATATTGGCAACACGCACACACACCCATATATTTATATATGTATATATGTATATACGATTAAACTCGAATTTTATAACGTTTGAACTTAAATGAATTATCTTTTAATTAATCGAAATCGGCCCCATACGTCGACATACCCCGACTGGCTGCAAAAAAGTTTATCTGTTTGCCGACGGATATAGTGGTCAGAACAAAAATTCAGTGATAGTTGCTACTTTACTATATATAGTAAACAACTCAACTATTGAAGAAATAGAGTTAAGAATATCGGTACCTTGCCATGGACAAAACGAAGGAGATTCTGCCCACAGCGCTATCTGCTACGCCTTAAAGAAAAGTGGTGATGTTCATGTTCCAAGTCAACTAAACCCAATATTCAGGCTGGCGCGGATAAAGAAGCCATACGATGTAGTTACCATGGATTATTCTGATTTTTTAAATATTCGACCTATCTTAAACTGTTATCCATTCGAAAAGACGACTCAGGAGAACTAATAAACTGGACCGAAATGGTTGAGTGCAGAGTAGAAAAAGGAGAACCTTTCAAATTGTTTTTTAAAAATAAGCATACAGACAAAAATTATAGATCCTTGACTCTAAAACGCCCTGTTGTCAGTTTATTGACGGGAGAGGTTTCAAAATTAAACCCGACTCCTCCTAAAATACTTAAAAATAAATACGAAGATTAAGTATCGCTTACTACTGGAGATACGCCAGTAATCAAGTTATGTGAACATGCAAATTTTTATAAATCCCTTCCTCATTAATTACAAATATTTTTTCATTAAATTTTTTTATTTTTGTATTTCATATCTGTTTAATAACTCACCTTGTTGGCCACTCACACTTTCTTTCAAAAACAAAAATGCACTGGATTCCAAAAGAATCGTTATAAACTTTTATTTTCTATGGAATGCACTTCAAAAATAGTATAAAAGGTTAAATATGTGTACGTTATATATATGTACATAATGAGCAAAAGTGATTATAACTTGCAAACAGTAGTTTTTAGAAAAAACGTTAAATATTATATATTTTATATAATATATGGCCAGAATGGGTGCTCCTTTTAGAAAATGCCCTGGGGTTAAGGCTGTGAAGTCGGAGGGATCTTGCGAGAGTGGTGAGATAGATCTAGAGTTTAGTACGACTTCTGATATGAGCGAGCAGAAATAGCAAACTCCTCATACACTGGAACTTATGGTTACCAGCCGTTTTCTTTAAATGGGACTTAAAGCTCTTTTTTACCGCTGATTCCCAGTAGCTCGAGGTGTACCTGCCCCTTGCTGGTAAAACATACAAAGACAGCCACATACTCTTTTTCTAAAATGAGGAGGCATCGAGGAGCATCGAGGCCTTTATCTGGAAAGGTCCAGCAAAAATCAACTCCTTGGGTGATGGTAAAGAGCTAAAGCTATAGTTGCAGCGTTCAGGTGGTAGGGCTGCCATGATCTGCATGTACGCATCTTGTGCTTGTACATAGTACACTGTTTACACATGAAAATGGTTCTTTTAATTTGTGGCTTTAATCGCGGTATATAGAACTCTTGTCGGACCATTTGTTGCATCAAGCGATGATTACCATGCAGTGTAAGCTGGTGAGATAGTGTTAGAAACAAGTAGGCAAAACGGGATTTCTCTGGGACAATGATGGGACATCGTTCATTGTAAATTCAAGGCTGGAGTTGGCAAGTCTTCCGTTTGCCCGTAGTAATCCCCTTTAGCGCCCAGGAATGGGTTTAACACGAGAAGTGAGCCTCCCTTTTCGAGGAAGGTCGCTTTTCAAGCAACTTTTGATTTCTCTTTGCTGAAATAGCGAGTTTGTGTGTATACAAGACTAGACTGACCCTTGGCATGTTGCAAGTCGGAATATGTTAGTTGTATGTAACGTGATCGCTCTGATATTCTTTTCACTCCCTTTGTTTAAGCTTTATGGGATGAATTTGTGCACATAAGTTGACTACCGTGTAGTGCTCTTCGAGGAAATGATTTAAAATCTGTGGAGAATATCATCCTCTTTCTTGAGTGATATATGAAAATTTTATATTTCTGACTTTCTGGAGGTATGAGATTCCGAGCAGGAGACTTTGGCCAGAATTCTGTGATTCCTTTTAGCCATGTAGACTGTTCCACCAGAGGTAGTGCGGGTGAGGTGAAGTGGTTTTGCAATCTCTTGTCCCAATATCCGCTGGGTTATCTGCACTTGCAACATGTTGCCATTTTGCTGAGCCAACTAAGTCTAAGATTTGTGATATGCGATTCGATACATATGTCTTCCAATTATATGGTGGTTTTTCCAACCATGCTAGAACTATTTCTGAGTCTGACCAGAGATACATTTTGTTATCGTTTAATTTTAGATGGGTTTGAACTATCGAAAAAAAATTTTGCTAACAGAAGAGCACCATTCAGTTCAAGCCGTGGCAGACTGAGTGTCTTCAAGGGTGCAACTTTGGCTTTGGCTACCAAGAGGTGTGAAGATATTTTGTTCTCGTATTGTGTGCGTACGTAAACTGTTGCGCAATAAGCCTTTTCAGAGGCATCACAGAAACCGTGTAATTCTGTGTTAATGTTAGGGGTGAAATTTACCCATTGAGGGATTCGAATTTCTGATATAGTATGCAAATTGTTAGCAAATTGAACCCATTTTGTTAAACGTACAGGTTTTACCTGTTCATCCCATTCAGTGCCATCTTGCACAATTCTTGAATGAGAATTTTAGCTTGAATCATTATTGGCGAAAGCCATCCTGCGGGGTCGAAAAGTTTTGCCACCGAGGAAAGTATTTGACGTTTTGTAATGGCGGACATAGCAGATATTGACTCAATTGTATATGAGAATTGATCTGTTATCGCATTCCATTGAATACCTAGAGTTTTGGTTGTACTAGCTTTTTCAAATTTAAGGAAGTCTGTATCTAATAAATCTTCCTTTTTTATATCTTTGATTATTTCGCGATGATTTGAAGTAATTTTCTTTAAACCTGCAGAATTTAATGCTTTGATCACTTGCGATAGTGATTCGCATGCTAATGCGATACTGTGGCTACCTGATAGTATGTCGTCCACGTATGTTTGTGTTTGCAACACAGAAGATGCTAAAGGCAAATTTGTTGCATTTGTTTGTGCCACTTCATGTAATGTTCTAAAGCCCAAATAGGGTGCGCAGTTGATGCCAAAGGTAACTATTAATTGAATTGCGGAAGACTATGCGTTGGAAATCTTGGTCATCTTCATGCACCAGAATTTGCCTATACATTTTCTCAACATCCCCGTTAAAAACGTATTTAAACATGCGCCAATTTAGTATTAGCAACATGAGATCAGGTTGTAATGTTGGCCCTGTGTATAATGCATCATTGAGTGATTTGCTTGAGCTCGTACACTTTGAGGCATTGAACACCACTCGTACTTTCGTTGTGATTTTATCTGGTCTTATTACCCCATTATGTGGAAGGTAAAAAGATAAATATCTAACTTTGGATATTTTTTCATATGGTACAGTTTCTTCCATATGATTGAGGTCAAGATATTCCTCCATCACATTATCATAAGCTGATTTTAGCTCATTTTTCTTCGTCAGGCTTTTTTCCATACTTAGGAATTGCTGGACTGCTGAGATTCTAGAGTGGCCTAAAGCTATAGTTTCTGGAAAGGTGGATTTGAATGGCAGTCGCACAACATAACGACCATGTTCGTTTCTTGTTGTTGTGGACTGGTAATAGGCTTCGCATGCCTGGTCTTCTTCTGAAAGTTTGGTAATCTGGGGTACTTCTTCTACTTCCCAGAATTTTTTAAGTTCATTGTTTAAATATTCATTTGTGATATCTTCCACTTGTGTTGTGAAAGAATTTATTTTTTCAGTGACTTGGCCACTTATAATCCACCCAAAGATTGTATTTTGGGCTAACAATTTATTGGAGATTTTCTCTATACCTTCAAGAATTATTTGAGGTATTAAGTCACTGCCTAATAATATGTCGATTTGTGATGGGGTATGACAGTTGGGATCTGCTAATTTTAGATGTGAGCATTTTTCCCAGTGTATTTTATTTACTTCATGGCTTGGAAGCAAATTTGTAAGTTGCGGTAGAACGATGGCTTGTGCATCTATTCGTATATCCGCATTTGGAGAAACTATGGTGATTGGGCATATTTTATTAGAATTTTGAATAATTCTTCCGCCCATTCCCGAAATTTGAAAATTGGAATGTTTTATTGGCAATTTTAGCCGATTTTGAACCTTTGATGATATAAAGGATCTTTGAGAGCCTTGATCTATTAACGCTCTTAGTTTGAATAAATCACCTTTATGTTCAATGGTGATGACCGCAGTGGGTAAAAGAATTTTGCTTTCATTTTCTGAATGAAGCGCTTGAATTTTGCTGCTTTAGAGCAACATGGTTGTTCTTCCCTTTTTCGGGATTTGAGGTTTCGGGATTACTTGATGTAGTTGTAGCGACTAACCCCGTGGTTTTTGAAATGGATTTTTCTTCACATTTTGAAAATTGGTAACATGAAGCATTGAGTGATGTCTTCGTTGACAGTATACACAATTGAATTTGCTTTCACAGTCTTTTGTCATATGAGAATTCGACAGACAGTTTATGCAAAGTTTGTGTGACGGACCAGATTGTTTTTATCTGAAACGGATAATTTTTTGAATCTCTCGCAAGATCTTAATTTATGACCTCCTTACAGAGTTCACACAATGATTGCCATTGACTACTTTGATTTGACACGAATGTGTGACTTTTTATTAACGTGTCTATTATATTGTATGTTATTACTGGCTTGGGGTTTGAACAAGTTTTTACTTGAGTCATTGTGATGACTTTTGGCTTTATAGTTTTTTTGTCTAGTCGCTCAGCTATCTCGTATTGAGCAGTAAGAAATGTTTTCATCTGTTGCCAGGTGGGCATTATTTTTCTTTCCACTAGTGATTGTTCCCATCGTAGTAACGCAGCATCAGGCAGTGTTTCTGCGCAAATGATTACTATAATAGGGTCCCACGATTCTGTGGAGATATTTTGTGTTTTTAACACTGACAAACAATTGGTCACTGTGGAGTGTAAGTTTTGAAATTCCTGGCTAGTTTCTTGTTGGATTTTTGGCAAATGCAGTAAAGTTTTTGTTGGGTTTTCTATCATAACCCTATCATTTTCATACCTTTCGACAAGTGCTTCCCAAGCCAGTTTAAAATTTTCGTCATTTAAAGCGAATTGCTTGACGATACTGCCTGCTTCCCTTTTGTTTTATACCTGAGATGGTATAACTTTTGTGCTTGTGAAAGTTTAGGATGGTTTATATAAACGGCAGTGAACATGTCCCGGAAGGACGGCCACTGGCCATAACGTCCATTGAAAACTTCAGTATCACAAGCCGGTACTTTTAGATACATGCCTTTATCTAGGTCTTCTTTTTGTGTTGTAACCACTCTGGGAGGGGGAGTAGTGGCTCTACTTGGCCTTACTAAACTTATTTGTTCAGTTATCATTCCCGTTGCCGAAGCTTTTGTGTTTTCTGGGAGTTCTGCGTCGTCAGTATCTAGTACTGTATCGTACGCTGCCAGAAGGCGTGGCCATAGATTATTTACACTTTCTAATTTCATATTCAAAACTGATTCCGTGATGTCAGTAATAGGGGAAGCTTGGAACCGTGTGCAATATCTTATAATCGATAGTATATGATCTTTTGATCTATTTTGCTTTGTACCGTACTTAGAGCGTGTAGCTCTGCAGGTGTGCTTTGTTTATCGTCGTCAGCCATTTTTGGAATGGTAGGAAACTGGCCTGATTTAGATTCTTTTGAATCTGTGCTCATTTGGAATAAATAAGAATTTAGATTAAAATTTGATGATATATATATGATAAGCCGAAAACTCTTTTAAGTAAATAAGAGTTGTTATTCCCGTAAATTTACTAAAATACGCGTTAATCGTTTTTGTTAACCGCACTATTGTATTTGAGTAGTTGCGATTTTATATATATCTTTATATATTTTCTATTACGGATTTATCCGTATGTCCTTGTATATAAGTACTCGCAAAGGCGGTATACGAAGTCAATAACCTTTGTACATATATGTATGTGCACGCTATGTGCGTATTGATGTGCATATGATATGCTAAATTGGTTGGTATTTAGTCCCGCTTGTTTTTGTAATTGTATTGTTAAATAATATTTGCCTATACTGGCTTAGAGTATGTACTACTATATAAGTATGTACTAATATATTTATCGTTAATAAAATTTTATTATTTATTTATTTATTTTTTTTTTTAATTCCGCTTATTGTTTATAATTAAGCTATTATCGCATCTTCTAATAATTTAAGATTTATTATTGTTTTTAATTTTTTGGATATACCCCCTAAATCAGGATGTGTACATATATTATTATTAGGCTTGTATTACCGCGTAGGCCAACAGAATACTGAATATATGTATACAGTATGTATATGATATATATATTTATTTATATTTGCGCGTTCAGAATAGAGCGAAAAAAGAAAATGAACAATGTGCAGGTCATTAGCCTCTGCACTTGCGGATTAGCAAAGTATATGCTTCAATATATTAATATTAAATTGAATGTTTGTTGCAGTTATGTATTTAAAAGTATGATTTGAGTATATGCATATGTAAATATATATGTTTGTATTTATTCTCGATTTAACATTGGAAATTTTGCTTTTTATGCCTTTTGCTTACCTATTTTATGCAATCCTGCTTACTGTTTGAAAAAACATAAGGGGTATTGCTGGAAAGATTTGCAAGTAAATACTTGAATATAATTTTGTTGGTTTTCTGTTGTAGTGGGTGTGTTTGTATACACAAGGGTAAGTTTAGAAGGCAGTAAATGATTTCTTTTTGTATTTATGAAAGTATATGGATAATATATTTTTTCAACTGATTTTTATTCCCGTTTAAAAATCGATCAAACGGATTATATAGGTTTTACATTTGATAAAACCGTATGATATCATACATATTTTCTACATATGTTAATAAAAAATGGAAACGACTTACTTTTGTCTCGCCTCAAGGGGAGTTTTGGGAGAAAAAGGTGCATATAGTTTGAGATAATTTTGGGGATATTATCTTCTGGTTGCGTTTCAGTTTCCTTTTGTGTTTAGTGTTGTTCTACTCCTATGTCCTTCTGTGTTTAATGTTCCTTTCCTTATTTTTTTCCTTTGTTTAGTGTCCTCTTGCTCCCGTTTCCTCCTTTGTTGAGTATGTACATACATACATATGTATGTTGTAATTTTCTTCTAATTAACTATATCGCGCCCGATTCATATTATAATTTTAGTTATTTTATTGTTAGTCCGCGCCCGATTTATGTTTCTCACCTTGTTTAATATTATTATTAAATACTAGTCACAGCACTAGATAACTTTAGTAAATTTTGTAAACTTAGTAAATTATTATTTTTTTCTAAAATTTTGTTTCTTTATTTTATAATTTAATTTTTTCACAGAAGTTATTTATAATCTATTTTTATTATATTTGGTATGTTTTATATGTAGTGGCCTAGTAGCAATTTCTTATGTTTGTTAATATACATACGTATATAATTTGTATGCTTTTTGCACAGCACTTTTATCTTTTCATACCTTTATCTTTTTTACATATATGCACTTTTTGAGGCGCAGTATATTGTATAAATGTGTTTAAGTCACTATATTTCCTTTTTTGGTCACTGCACTTGCTGCTATGCAAAACCGGTTTTTGGCATATACATACATATGTGCTTTGTTTTTTTTATTTATTTGGTTTTGTCACTTATTATTTTCGGTTTTTATTACCGCACTTTCTCACAGGTTATAATTATTATTACAACTTTTTTTTCCGAAATCTTAATTTTTTTTTATTTAGCCACAGTGTCTTCCTTTATGGCTCGAAGGACCATGTTTAATAACTCACCTTGTTGGCCACTCACACTTTCTTTTAAAAACAAAAATGCACTGGATTCCAAAAGAATCGTTATAAACTTTTATTTTCTATGGAATGCACTTCAAAAATAGTATAAAAGGTTAAATATATGTACGTTATATATGTGTCCAAAATGAGCAAAAGTGATTATAACTTGCAAACAGTAGTTTTTGTAGTTTTTAGAAAAAACGTTAAATATTATATATTTTATATAATATATGGCCAGAATGGGTGCTCCTTTTAGAAAATGCCCTGGGGTTAAGGCTGTGAAGTCGGAGGGATCTTGCGAGAGTGGTGAGATAGATCTAGAGTTTAGTACGACTTCGATACGAGCGAGTAATGTAGTAAACTCCTCATAATTGAATTTATGGTTACCAGCCGTTTTCTTTAAATGGGACTTAAAGCTCTTTACTGCTGATTCCCAGTAGCTCGAGGTGTACTGCCTTTGTTGTAAAACATACAAAGACAGCCACATACTCTTTTCTAAATGAGGAGGCATCGAGGAGCATCGAGGCCTTTATCTGGAAAGGTCCAGCAAAATCAACCCCGGTGATGGTAAAGAATAAAGCATAGTTGCAGCGTTCAGGTGGTAGGGCTGCCATGATCTGCGTACGCATCTTGTGCTTGTACATAGTACACTGTTTACACATGAAAATGGTTCTTTTAATTTGTGGCTTTAATCGCGGTATATAGAACTCTTGTCGGACCATTTGTTGCATCAAGCGATGATTACCATGCAGTGTAAGCTGGTGGAGATATATTAGAAATAAGTAGGTAAAACGGGATTTCTCTGGGATAATGATGGGATGTCGTTCATTGTAACTAAGGCTGGAGTTGGCAAGTCTTCCGTTTGCCCGTAGTAATCCCTTAGCGCCCAGGAATGGGTTTAACACGAGAAGTGAGCTTCCCTTTTCGAGAGGTCGCTTTTCAAGCAACTTTGATTTCTCTTTGCTGAAATAGCGAGTTTGTGTATACAAGATTAGACTGACCTTGGCATGTTGCAAGTCGGAATATGTTAGTTGTATGTAACGATCGTTTGATATTCTTTTCACCTTTTGTTTAAGTTTATGGATGAATTTGTGCATATAAGCGACTACCCTTAGTGCTCGAGGAAATGATCAAAATCTGTGGAGAATATCATCCTCTTCTTGAGTGATATGAAAATTTTATATTTTCCGACTTTCCGGAGGTATGAGATTCCGAGCAGGAGACTTTGGCCAGAATTCTTGTGATTCTTTTAGCCATGTAGGACCGTTCCACCAGAGTGTAGTGCGGGTGAGGTGAAGTGGTTTGCAACCTCTTGTCCCAAGATCCGCTGGGTTATCTGCACTTGCAACATGTTGCCATTTTGCTGAGCCAACTAAGTCTACGATTTGAGATATGCGATTCGATACATATGTCTTCCAAGTATATGGTGGTTTTTCCAACCATGCTAGAACTATTTCTGAGTCTGACCAGAGATACATTTTGTGATCGTTTAATTTTAGATGGGCTTGAACTATCGAAATTAATTTTGCTAATAGAAGAGCACCATTTAGTTCAAGCCGTGGCAGGCTTAGTGTCTTCAAAGGCGCAACTTTGGCTTTGGCTGCTAAAAGATGTGAAGTTATTTTACTATCATACTGAGTGCGTATGTAGACTGTTGCGCAATAAGCATTTTCAGAGGCATCACAGAAACCGTGTAGTTCTGCGTTAATTTTTGAGGTGAAATTTACCCATCGAGGAATTCGAATTTCTGATTAGTATGTAGGTTGTTAGCAAATTGAACCCATTTTGTTAAACGTACAGGTTTTACCTGTTCATCCCATTCAGTGCCATCTTGCCACAATTCTTGAATGAGAATTTTAGCTTGAATCATTATTGGCGAAAGCCATCCTGCGGGGTCGAAAATTTTTGCCACCGAGGAAAGTATTTGACGTTTTGTAATGGCGGACATAGCAGATATTGACTCAATTGTATATGAGAATTGATCTGTTATCGCATTCCATTGAATACCTAGAGTTTTGGTTGTACTAGCTTTTTCAAATTTAAGGAAGTCTGTATCTAATAAATCTTTCTTTTTTATATCTTTGATTATTTCGGGATGATTTGAAGTAATTTTCTTTAGGGGGAAACCTGCAGAATTTAATGCTTTGATCACTTGCGATAGTGATTCGCATGCTACTGCGATACTGTGGCCACTTGATAGTATGTCGTCCACGTATGTTTGTGTATGCAACACAGAAGATGCTAAAGGCAAATTTGTTGCATTTGTTTGTGCCACTTCATGTAATGTTCTAGGGTGCGCAGTTGATGCCAAAGGTAACTGTTTTAAGTTTGTAGTCGCTAATTGGACTATTAATTGAATTGCGGAAGACTATGCGTTGGAAATTTTGGTCATCTCCATGCACCAGAATTTGCCTATACATTTTCTCAACATCTTCGTTAAAAACGTATTTAAACATGTGCCAATTTAGTATTAGCAACATGGGATCAGGTTGTAATGTTAGCCCTGTGTATAACACATCATTGAGTGATTTGCCTGAGCTCGTACACTTTGAGGCACTGAACACCAATCGTACTTTCGTTGTGATTTTATCTGGTCTTATTACCCCATGATGTGGAAGGTAAAAAGATAAATATCTACCTTTGGATATTTTTTCATATGGTACAGTTTCTTCCATATGATTGAGGTCAAGATATTCCTCCATCACATTATCATATGCTGATTTTAGCTCATTTTTCTTCGTCAGGCTTTTTTCCATGCTTAGGAATTGCTGGACTGCTGAGATTCTAGAGTGGCCTAGAGCTATAGTTTCTGGAAAGGTGGATTTGAATGGCAGTCGCACAACATAACAACCATGTTCGTTTCTTGTTGTTGTGGACTGGTAACAGGCTTCGCATGCCTGGTCTTCTTCTGAAAGTTTGGTAATCTGGGGTACTTCTTCTACTTCCCAGAATTTTTTAAGTTCATTGTTTAAATATTCATTTGTGATATCTTCCACTTGTGTTGTGAAAGAATTTATTTTTTCAGTGGTTTGGCCACTTATAATCCACCCAAAGATTGTATTTTGGGCTAACAATTTATTGGAGATTTTCTCTATACCTTCAAGATTATTTGAGGTATTAAGTCACTGCCTAATAATATGTCGATTTGTGATGGGATATGACAGTTGGGATCTGCTAATTTTAGTTGTGAGCATTTTTCCCAGTGTATTTTATTTACTTCATGGCTTGGAAGCAAATTTGTAAGTTGCGGTAGAACGATGGCTTGTGCATCTATTCGTATATCCGCATTTGGAGAAACTATGGTGATTGGGCATATTTTATTAGAATTTTGAATAATTCTTCCGCCCATTCCCGAAATTTGAAAATTGGAATGTTTTATTGGCAATTTTAGCCGATTCTGAACCTTTGATGATATAAAGGATCTTTGAGAGCCTTGATCCATTAACGCTCTTAGTTTGAATAAATCACCTTTATGTTCAATGGTGATGACGGCGGTGGGTAAAAGAATTTTGCTTTCATTTTCTGAATGAAGCGCTTGAATTTTTGCTGCTTTAGAGCAACATGGTTGTTCTTCTCTTTTTTCGGGGTTTGAGGTTTCGGGATTACTTGATGTAGTTGTAGCGACTAACCCCGTGGTTTTTTGAAATGGATTTTTCTTCACATTTTGAAAATTGGTAACATGAAGCATTGAGTGATGTCTTCGTTGACAGTATACACAATTGAATTTGCTTTCGCAGTCTTTTGTCATATGAGAATTCGGCAGACAGTTTATGCAAAGTTTGTGTTGACGGACCAGATTGTTTTTATCTGAAACGGATAATTTTTTGAATCTCTCGCAAGATCTTAATTTATGACCTCCCTTACAGAGTTTACACAATGATTGCCATTGACTACTTTGATTTGACACGAATGTGTGACTTTTATTAACGTGTCTATTATATTGTATGTTATTACTGGCTTGGGGTTTGAACAAGTTTTTACTTGAGTCATTGTGATGACTCTTTGGCTTTATAGTTTTTGTCTATTCGCTCAGCTATCTCGTATTGAGCAGTGAGGAATGTTTTCATCTGTTGCCAGTTGGGCATTATTTTTCTTTCCACTAGTGATTGTTCCCATCGTAGTAATTGCAGCATCAGGCAGTGTTTCTGCGCAAATGGTTACCTATAATAGGGTCCCACGATTCTGTGGACATATTTTGTGTTTTTAACACTGATAAACAATTGGTCACTGTGGAGTGTAAGTTTGAAATTCCTTTTGCTAGTTTCTTGTTGGATTTTTGGCAAATGCAATAAAGTTTTATTGGGTTTTCTATCATAACCCTTTCATTTTCGTACCTTTCGACAAGTGCTTCCAAGCCAGTTTAAAATTTTCGTCATTTAAAGCGAATTGCTTGACGATACTGCCCGCTTCCCCTTTTGTTTTATACCTGAGATGGTATAACTTTTGTGCTTGTGAAAGTTTAGGATGGTTTATATAAACGGCAGTGAACATGTCCCGGAAGGACGGCCATTGGTCATAACATCCATTAAAAACTTCAGTATCACAAGCTGGTACTTTTAGATACATGCCTTTATCTAGGTCTTCTTTTTGTGTTGTAACTACTCTGGGAGGGAGAGTAGTGGTTCTACTTGGCCTTATTAAACTTATTTGTTCAGTTATCATTCCCTTTGTTAACTCGTACTGATCACGGCAGTTATCACACTAGGCAGTTGCCGAAGCTTTTGTGTTTTCTGGGAGTTCCGCGTCGTCAGTATTAAGTACTGTATCGTACGCTGCCAGAAGGCGTGCCCATAAATTGTTAACACTTTCTAATTTTATATTTAAAACTGATTCCGTGATATCAGTAATAGGGGAAGCTTGGAACCGTGTGTAATATCTTATAAAGCTATCACTTTCAGTGATAAATTTCGAATTATATGATCTTTTGATCTCTTTTGCTTTGTACCGTGCTTGGAGCGTGTAGCTTCTGCAGGTGTGCTTTGTTTATCGTCGTCAGCCATTTTTGGAATGGTAGAAATTGGCCTGACTTAGATTCTTTTGAATCTGTGCTCAGTTAGAATATATAAGAATTTAGAATTAAAATTTGATGATATATATATGATAAACCGAAAACTCTTTTAAGTAAATAAGAGTTGTTATTCCCGTAAATTTACTAAAATACGCGTTAATCGTTTTATTTATATTTTCTATTACAGATTTATCCGTTTGTCCTTGTATATAAGTACTCGCAAAGGCGGTATACGAAGTCAATAACCTTTGTACATATACATATGTGCACGCTAGTATGTGCGTATTGATGTGCATATGATATGCTAAATTGGTTGGTAATTAGTCTCGCTTGTTTTTGTAATACAAAGAACAAGGAGGTATTGTTAAATAATATTTGCCTATACGGGCTTAGAGTATGTACTATATAAGTATGTACTAATATATTTATCGTTAATAAAATTTTATTATTTATTTATTTTTTTTGTTAAAATTCCGCTTATTGTTTATAATTAAGCTATCACGCAGCTTATTATAATTTAAGATTTATTATTGTTTTTATGTTTTGGATATACCCCCTAATCAGGGTATGTACATATATTATTATTAGGCTTGTATTACCGCGTAGGCAAAAAGAATACCGAATATATGTATACAGTATGTATATCATATATACATATATGTACATTTGTAGTTATATTTGCGCGATCAGAATATAGCGAGAAAAGAAAATGTGCAATGCGCAGATCATTAGCCTCTGCACTTGCGGATTAGCAAGTATATGCTTCAATATATTAATATTAAATTGAATGTTTGTTGCAGTTATGTATTTAAAAGTATGATTTGAGTATATGCATATGTAAATATGTATGTTTGTATTTATTCTCGCTTTAACATTGGAAATTTTTCTTTTTATGACTTTTGCTTACCTATTTTATGCAATCCTGCTTACTGTTTAAAAAAACATAAGGGGTATTGCTGGAAAGATTTGCAAGTAAATACTTGAATATAATTTGTTGGTTTTCTGTTGTAGTGGGTGTGTTTGTATACACAAGGGTAAGTTTAGAAGGCAGTAAATGATTTCTTTTTGTATTTATGAAAGTATATGGATGATATATTATTTCAACTGTTTTTTGTTCCCGTTTAAAAATCGATCAAACGGATTATATAGGTTTTACATTTGATAAAACCGTATGATATCATACATATTTACATATGTTAATAAAAAATGGAAACGACTTACTTTGTCTCGCCTCAAGGGAGTTTTGGGAGAAAAAGGTACATATAGTTTGAGATAATTTTGGGGATATTATCTTCTGGTTGCGTTTCAGTTTCCTTTTGTGTTTAGTGTTGTTCTACTCCTATGTCCTTCTGTGTTTAATGTTCCTTTCCTTATTTTTTTCCTTTGTTTAGTGTCCTCTTGCTCCCGTTTCCTCCTTTGTTGAGTATGTACATACATACATATGTATGTTGTAATTTTCTTCTAATTAACTATATCGCGCCCGATTCATATTATAATTTTAGTTATTTTATTGTTATATCGCGCCCGATTTATGTTTTGCACCTTGTTTAATATTATTATTTTATATTATTCACAGCACTGGATAACTTTAGTAAATTTTGTAAACTTAATGAATTATTATTTTTATTCGCAAATTTTGTTTCTTTATTTTATAATTTAATTTTTTCACAGGTGAGTTATTTATAATCTATTTTTATTATATTTGGTATGTTTTATATGTAGTGGCCTAGTAGCAATTTCTTATGTTTGTTAATATACATACGTATATAATTTGTATGCTTTTTGCACAGCACTTTTATCTTTTCATACCTTTTATCTTTTTTACATATAATGCACTTTTTGAGGCGCAGTATATTGTATAAATGTGTTTAAGTCACTATATTTCCTTTTTGGTTTCTTCACTGCACTTGCTGCTATGCAAAACCGGTTTTAGCATATACATACATATGTGCTTTGCTTTGTTTTTATTTATTTGGTTTTGTCACTTATTATTTTCGGTTTTTATTACCGCACTTTCTCACAGGTTATAATTATTATTACAACTTTTTTTTCCGAAATCTTAATTTTTTTTTATTTAGCCACAGTGTCTTCCTTTATGGCTCGAAGGACCATGTTTAATAACTCACCTTGTTGGCCACTCACACTTTCTTTTAAAAACAAAAATGCACTGGATTCCAAAAGAATCGTTATAAACTTTTATTTTCTATGGAATGCACTTCAAAAATAGTATAAAAGGTTAAATATATGTACGTTATATATGTGTCCAAAATGAGCAAAAGTGATTATAACTTGCAAACAGTAGTTTTTGTAGTTTTTAGAAAAAACGTTAAATATTATATATCGGGTGATTTTTTAAGAGCTTGATAACTTTTTTTTTAAAAAACGCATAAAATTTGCAAAATCTCATCGGTTCTTTATTTGAAACGTTAGATTGGTTCATGACATTTACTTTTTGAAGATAATTTCATTTAAATGTTGACCGCGGCTGCGTCTTAGGTGGTCCATTCGGAAAGTCCAATTTTGGGCAACTTTTCGAGCATTTCGGCCGGAATAGCCTGAATTTCTTCGGAAATGTTGTCTTCCAAAGCTGGAATAGTTGCTGGCTTATTTCTGTAGACTTTAGACTTGACGTAGCCCCACAAAAAATAGTCTAAAGGCGTTAAATCGCATGATCTTGGTGGCCAACTTACGGGTCCATTTCTTGAGATGAATTGTTCTCCGAAGTTTTCCCTTAAAATGGCCATAGAATCGCGAGCTGTGTGGCATGTAGCGCCATCTTGTTGCTGAAACCACATGTCAACCAAGATGCTAACAAACTTTTGTTGCCAAAAATGGAAGAACTGAACTTGGTTGACATGTGGTTTCAACAAGATGGCGCCATGCCACACAGCTCGCGATTCTATGGCCATTTTGAGGAAAACTTCGGAGAACAATTCATCTCAAGAAATGGACCCGTAAGTTGGCCACCAAGATCATGCGATTTAACGCCTTTAGATTATTTTTGTGGGGCTACGTCAAGTCTAAAGTCTACAGAAATAAGCCAGCAACTATTCCAGGCTTTGAAGACAACATTTCCGAAGAAATTCTGGCTATTCCGGCCGAAATGCTCGAAAAAGTTGCCCAAAATTGGACTTTCCGAATGGACCACCTAAGACGCAAATCCGCGGTCAACATTTAAATGAAATTATCTTCAAAAAGTAAATGTCATGAACCAATCTAACGTTTCAAATAAAGAACCGATGAGATTTTGCAAATTGTATGCGTTTTTTTTTTAAAAAAGTTATCAAGCTCTTAAAAAATCACCCGATATATATGTATATACACAGATGAACGTTAATAAAATGTCTTTTAAATAAATTGAACAACTTTGAATATATATATAAATGCGGGTAGCGAACGGGAACCGGGATGCTGCGATGCTGCGAAAAGCGGTGTTGATCGATCGACGTTGTAACGAACAAAGGTGCGCGAGCGCCTTTCTCTTGTCTTTTTGTTCTAATTAGAACGTAGAACGTCATCGCGTTTTGGTGCATGTGCGTGTGTGTGTGTTAATGTGATTCGGTGTGGTGAAATGATGTACATCTGATGTGACGTCGCTACTCATTTAGCCAATATCTATAGTCCAATAAAGATTGAAAAAAAAAAATTCAGAGTACATAATTACGACAGGGACAATGGAATAAATGGTCAAAAATATTAAAACTGCTCTCCTGTAAAATTTTGTAAATGTCAGTTCCGTTAGTTGGTCATGCGAGCGACGATATATGGCACAAAATTTAAAATTATAACTGATCATTGCCCGATAGTATTTTTGAATAATAAATATAAAGGAAGGGAGTTTTCACAACGGCACCAAAGGTGGCTATTTAAACTGCAAGAGTTTAATTATGAAATTGAATATCAGAATGGGAAAAATAATGTAGTAGCAGATTTTTTAAACCGAATTGAAAATTCTTCAAAACTCGACGAAAGTAATGATAAAGAATCCAATTTGGAAATGACAGATACAATACATTCCGCAGAAGAGGAACTATTAGAACACTTCTTCATAAAATAAGAAATTGTTAACAAGTATAAGATCCAAATTATAATAACATATAGTCCCCAAACTGAAGTTCAAATAATACATGGAGTAAAAGTAATTGAGATCAACCCTATTGATACGGAGAACATATTGAAAAATATTTTCCGAAGACATATTGACAAGGGCAAAGTGGGTATTTTTTCCGAAGTAGAGGAGACCGATTATCACAAAATTCAACTACTACTGATAAGCATGTTTTCTTGTAATAGCAAGGTGCAATTCATAAAATGTACAAAAAGAGCAACAGAAATTATACAAGAAGAAGATCTGCATAAACAAATTTCACATAGTAATGAGGCAATGCATAGTGGAATAAACGAGACTTACAATACACTTAAGAATAAAATATTCTATTCAAAATTAAGGGAACATGTACAGTTAATTATGGGTAATTGCGAAAAATGCAAGCAAATTAAATATGACAGGAAACCGATAAAGCCGAAGTTCAAATTAACAGAGACACTTTCAGATAAAAATTAAATAATACATGTGGACATTTTTCATTTTAAAAGGCAGTCATTTGTCACAGTAATTGATAAACTAACAAAATTTGCAGCAGCATACAATATAATTGACAGAAATTGGAGGGCAAAGAAGGCCATCATAATTGAACATTTTACGAAATTTGGGAAACCAAAAAAGATCATCATGGACAACGAATTCAGGGCCGAACAGTTAATTCAGTTCTTAAATACAGAAGAAGTCGAAGTACACTTAACAAAACCAAACTCTCATACAGGTAATGCAGACATTGAGAGACTACACTCAACCTTGTTAGAAAAACTAACAGGAATTGAGGATCCAAGTCTCTCAACAGAAATGAGGATACAGATCGTTATAGGTAACTATAATGATCGCTATCACTCAACCATAAAATGTACACCCAATAACGCAAGAAATAGTATTGATCCAACCATTTTAAAAAATTCAATAGACTAGAAGAAACAACTCACCATACACAATTGAAATAGGTACAGAGAACACTATATAGAACTGAGATCGACCGGACCGATAAAAAATTACAAAAGAGTACGGCATAAAGATCAACCGTATTACCGAATTAATCCATTACAGAACGTTCATCCGACTAATATAAAAAGACCAATGAAATTGGCAAATATTGAAAACCCAAACGAGAGGGATGAAGATACATTTAGCTTAAGGGCATTTAATGGGGATAATAACACATAATAAAAAAAAAACGTTATAAAATAATTTTATTTTTACAGATAATGGGGATAATTGTGTTTTTTTTAGTAACTATGACATTGGTGGCAGCACTCTTACAAGTGACACCAATAGTTGAAGAAGCAGGATACACCATGATCCAACTCGACGAAGTAGAAATCGTTGACGAAGTAAATATGATACTACATATTATACACCCGAAAAAGAGCTAACAAGTTTGGTGGATGAAGGGGAAGGGGGGGAAGCTGAATAGTTGAAGAAGCAGGATACACCATGATCCAACTCGACGAAGTAGAAATCGTTGACGAAGTAAATACGATACTATCTACATATTATACACCCGAAAGAGAGCTAATAAGTTTGGTGGAGGAAATGGAAGAAAACATAAGACAAGCAGACCTAAGTAACAAGGCACTTCTTTTTAACGAAATTAAAGTAATTAAAACAAAAATTAGATCGATTACTCCCAAGGTAGAGGAAAGAAAGAAGAGAGGTTTAATTAATAAAGGAGGGACAATGTATAAATGGTTGTTCGCGGTAATGGACGAGGAGGACCGACAGGATATAATTAGTCATTTAGAAGTAATAGAGGGAAATTCGCACAATACAATTACAAATGTCAATAAGAAGATTATAATAAATGAGCATTTTAACGAGTCAATTAATTTAATGAAAACAATAGTAAAGAATGACAGGAGTAAAATATTAAAAGAAATAAATTAGATACAAAAGGAGGATAGAGAGCTAGCAAAATTAGTTCTTTACAATGATCAAATGAATAAATTAAGACATATAGAAGGGAAGATACATGAAGTTCAAAATAATATAGCCGCCGCTAAAAACAATTTAATACATCCGGGGATGTTAACTAAAGAAGAAATAGATAACTTTGACATAGATTTTTATAAACTGAAACTGGCCAAGGTAGGAGTAGTAGCTTTCAAAAATGAAGCACTTGTGTTCGCCATTCAAATATTCAATTCAAAGAGTTTTTTTAAAGTATATGTAAAATTAATTATGCTTCTACCAAACAAACGAAAATTGCAAATAGTTCATGAGGATGAAAAAATTGTAACAATAAATAAAAAACATTATAAATATGAAGATAGTACGTTATTAAGAAAACTAAAATTAAGTAGGAATTGTACTTTTTTTAACGCTTGTGAATTTAAATATAGTAATACTATGATAATACAAGAAATAAGCGATGATACTTTGATCATCAAGAATGCAAAAAATTTGAAACTTATACAAAATTGTGATGAAAGAGATGACAGAGATTTTGTACTGCAAAATAACTATATATTAAATTTTGAGAAATGTGAAATTAAAATTAATGAAGAAAAATTTAGTAACAACAAGACTAAATTTGTTGATAGACTGATACATCCTGTAAAAATTTTAAACCAAAGCTGTGAGTCAAAAATAAAATTTGAAGATATTGTACCAAATCATTTCAAGAACATTAAAGAAATGGAGGAACTAAAATATCATAAAAACGTATCCTATGGCATAAGTGCCTCACTAATTATAACAATATTAATAAGAATAATTATTGTTACTATTTACTTACGTAAAAGAAAAAATTAAAAGATAAGTTTGAAAATCATAAATAAAAGAAGTCAGGAGACTTCTCAGAGGGCTCTGGGGGAGTTACATCTCAGGTTACGTCTGACGGCATGCAGTTGTGCATCACATCGCATGATCAGCCAGCACGTGACCAAAACAGCAGACTCAGCATATTTTGAGTCTGTTGGAATGTGCGGTACACCCACACATTGGGGCAGAGTCGAGTTGTTGATCGGATGGCAGGGTCAGACTGATTCTTGTTACAGAATAGAAAACAACGTTTTAATCCATAGCTCGCGCACCGAGGGTGGACGCGTTGTCCACCACCGATGTAATGGATGAGTGGGTCGAAGTCCTCAGCTCGTCGTGCAATACTGCACTGGAGAGCTCCTGTCCACTGAAAACACTGGACTATGGAACTCTCGGATATCAGAGCGTTCTGCAGACGTTTACTTAACAGGGCCTGTAGGAGTGGGTTATCTGATGACTGGGCGTTGTATAAAACAGGACTTTCAATATACAAGTCCAAGTTAAGAAAGGCTTAGAAGATCTCGTGGAAAAGCTTCTGCGAAAAAGTGGAGGGCTGTCACGAGGCCTCTAGATTCAGGAGTATTCTTGCAAAAAACCCAGGGTTCCTGAGTTATCTCAAGGATGCAAATAGGAAGCGGGCCCTGAGCAGTGAAGAAACACTTCAGAAGCTCACTTCCCGAGCAACACGTCCTCTACGGAGGTATCGCTCGGAGTGTTGCATGATGACTGCACGGCATTTGTCGACCTTCTGGATGAGCAACACTTGACATGGGCGATAAATTCGTTCAAACCGTTCACGTCCCCGGGAAGGGCTCCTATGTTACGGCCAAGGATTTCAGGCCCATCGGCCCCTCCTCATTTTTGCTTAAAACTCTGGAGAGACTGATGGACTGGTGTATAAGGAGGCGCATTCCGAGAGACTATCTATCAGGAGCGCAACATGCTGATCACAAAGGCAGGTCAGTGGATACTGCCCTGCATACTATCATGTTTTGGCTTGAGGAAACTATTGAAGCTAAGGACTTCGCTGTTGGGACCTTCCTTTATATCGAGGGAGCTTTCAATAATGTCCTGCCGGAGGCTATCGTAAACCGAAATGGTTTTATTCAGCAGAAGATATAAGATGGCGGTGGCACCGTTGCCGTAAGTGGGAGGTATTCGCATGCAACTGGCGAATACAGTGAAATATTTAGGGCTCATCCTGAGTAAGAAGCTTTTATGGAAGCCGAATATCGAGGAGAGAGCGAAAAAGGCATTCATTGCCCTATACTGCTGTAGAGGAGCTATTGGCAAAAGTTGGGGCCTCTCAGCGAAAGTGGTCCCCTGGCCCTATGACACCATAGTCTAGCTCATCTTGTTTCATGGAGTCATTATGTGGTGGAGGGCTTTAGAGAAGATCACACTTCGTTCAACAGGCTGCGCTCATCAGCTTGTGCGGTGCATTAAGGTCCACCCCAATCATGGCACTTAATGCAATACTGAACATAACGCCCGTGGACATTGCCGGAAGGTGCATAGCCGCTAAGGTGGCTATCAGACTCAGAGAATCGGGATTATTAAAGGAACGCGTATCTGTCGAGGAGAGGGGCAGCACGCTTCTTTACGGATGGGTCAAAGCTTGGGGGGAAGAATGGTGCAGGGGTCTACTGTCAGGAGCTCTCCATCAACTCATGTTTCAGACTTCCGGACTATTGTAGTGTCTTCCAGACTGAGATTGCAGCCATTAAAGTAGCAGTAGATTTGCTGCTCCGGAGAGCGTCCACCTTCAGAGAAGTGACCATTCACCCAGATAGCAGAGGCAATACTAGCCTTGAACTCATTTACAGTGCGTTCAGGGTTGGTCGAAGAATGTCTAACGTCGCTATCTCTAGCAGCGAGAGTTTTTGTGATTAAACTGGTGTGGGTGCCGGGCCACAGCGGAATTGCAGGTAATCGCAAAGCTGATGAGCTAGCATGGAAAGGCACCCTAGAATCATTATCGGTAGAATGAGAACGGGTCGGTGCTCCTGCATCTCCTTGTATTCTACTACTAGATAGCTAGGCCTCGCGGATGCTTGGTTAATGCTAGGCAAGCATCGATACTTGTGCCGTCGCAAAAGCCATTTGGCCCAAGATAGATCGCAGGAGATCTAGCTATCTCTTTGCCCTCAGTGAGGCTAGCCTCTCATTAGTAGTGGGGCTCTTAACAAGCCACTGCCTATTGGTATACATACGGTAGGAATGGGAATCTTCCCGGACGCCGACTACAGAAGTTGTTTGGAAGAAGATGCGGTAGAAACAAGTCAGCACTTCCTTCTTGACTGTTCCGCTTCTGGGAGGTCAAGCCTTAGATACATTGGGTCCGCATACCTTCAGACATCCTACCGAACTGGTGAGTGTTGAAGTTAAGTGTCTTTGTAAATTTGTATCGACTACAAAGCGTTTTGCCAATCTGTAAGTTCGAATACGGGAGTTCTTTTTTCAATGGCTTCACAAAGGACTATATTATGAGTCCACGTGCGGTTTCTGATCAGCCATCTAACCTAACACAACTTAACCGTCCACTCCAATTACTCCAGGGACTCCACACTTTGCGTAAAAAGCTCGTTTCGCTTCAGTTATTTCATCAATATGTTTTGGACACAAAACTTTCTCAATTTCTTTACAAACTTCAAACATGCAACTCGAAACTGTTTGCTGCGCTAGTGATATTGTCTAATTTGTTGTGTAGGGTACCAACAACGCCAAAATTCGCCAAAATTCGCCAAAATTTTTAACGTTACCACAAGTTTAATAATTTCGGGTATAACTGTCGTCTCACATAGAGTTTTTAGCTCACTTCTTATGCTGTTCAAAACATATTTAAATGTTGCTTGCTTATGGGAGAATTTCGCACGAAACTATTTAAGAGAAAACCACAAAAATGTATAAAGAAAGCAGTAATATCAGCACTACAGAAAATATGTATTTAAAAAAACAGTACAACACGTTTCACAATGCAGAAGTTTTATAGAGTACCGATTTCCCTTCGCAACGCAATTCACTTTCGTAACGCTTTTCTATTCGTAACGCTTTTCTATTCGTAACGCCTTACAGAGTAACCCCCTAGAGTTTTCCTAAAAAACTAGCTATTCATAAGGATTCAGTTTTATATTGACAGACGCAAACAGTTATAATACACTCTGTTAGTCAATTTAAGGCTTTTTGATAAACAACTTTTTCTGTTTTGTTTCGTGGTGCGTAAATAAACAAAGATGACGGTTTTTCGATGAGCAAACACGCGGTGTATAATTGTCCGTTATGCGATCTGACATCTTGATTGCATATGAAAAAACATGCAGTGGTTCATTGCTCGTTCTCGCCGAATATTATCTCTTCGTTTCTCGCATGGACTCCGCCTTCGACAACAGTGAGTGATTGTAATTTAATATGAACTTTATGGAATAGTAATAAAGTTCAAATTGACTCTACATATTATTTAAAAAACATTTTTATGGGAAAAAGAAAAGGACTGTTTCTAAAGTTTTTCCGGTAATTATTTGAATTTTTCTCCACGAACATTTCAAGGCCAAGATAAGATAAATCTTTTCAGCCGTTCTCAAGTTTTAGCGAGACTAACGAACAGCAATTCATTTTTAGATATTACAAATATAAGATTTCACCTATGCCCTTTCTACAATTTTAGTTTTACGATTTCATGCGCATTAATTTTTTCATCATGCGGTTCGGCGTTACCATTTTTTCTTATGGTATAGTGAACGAGAATTGGGTACCAAATATAGTGTGTAAAAGCTGCTACAACCGTCTAATGGATTGGAAAAATAGATAATAGTAGTTCGTGGGTTATTTTAAATTACGTTTTTGCCAAAATGTTACAACTAAGCGAAAAAACATCAAGATAAGGAAAAAATTTAAAAGGTCACAAAAAAAACTGACACATACGAACGCCAAGCCCCTTGAGGGTTTTACTATACTGACCTAGTACCATCACCCTGACTTGGAATTTCTCACCCCCCAGACAATAATCCCAAAAATGTTCCACAGTGTAATTAGGATAAGAAAATCTATAAATAAAGGAGCTCTGGGCAACCAGAGCTGAGTACTGTTTTAATCTTAAAACCTTTGCGTCGTTTCTATTTTACATATTGGTGACCACTAAGTTTTAAGAACACGCGATTGAAAATAAAAAACAAAATAAATAAAGTTGAAGTGAAAGTGTGTAAAAAAAAATATTTTGTTTTTAATAATATTAAAAAAACCTCGAAGTGAATTAAAAATAAAACAAACAAAAAGAGATTTTAATAATAACCAAATTCACATCATAAGCCACATCCATATTCTACCAAGGCAAGAACATTTTTAATGTTTTTTTTTAATTCATATACAATTATTTATTTGGTTTTTGGAAAAATGGAGAACCAAATTAAATTAGCAGAAAAACTGCAAACACTTCATTTTAAGTCCATGAGTATGGATATAAATGAAGATTTAGGAAATTTAAAAAAAATGCCCAGAATGTTAGGACAAAAAATGGTCAGAGTTTCAACGAAACCATTTAGAATTGTCCAAAGATCCCAAAAATAAAAAAAGATAATTATTTCAAAATTGACGTAGAAGGGATGGTAGGTTGATTGCTGTAAATCAAGAAAATAGTGCTCGCAGGAAAATGGAATGCCTTCCAAATCCTGGTTTAGTTCGCAGGCTTAAATTTCTATTAACAGAATTAGAAAAAAATATTGAAGACTGCGCAATAAACGAAATATGCTCTCTAGAAAGCATAGAGAGACTTATAGAAAAAACTCGAGATAATGTGCATTAATTTATTAGCCAGAAAATAGAAATAGATTTGACAAAGACAAATTTAAATCTATTAACAAAAAAAATGCTGTCAATTTTACGTTGCCTCAAGTTGACATTCGGAGGATGGAGTCATGTGTAGAAGTTCACGCAAGTGAGGAAAGTTCTCTGATCGCCATTCACTTGGGAGTGGCCAGAAGCGATTTTTTTACACATGGCTCAAGCAGCTCACTACTTCCGGTCTTTGATCAAGTATCCTCTGGGTAGCCTAAGAACATCCGTTCGAAGGCGAGCTAAAGTGAGAAGGCGAAACATCCCCTACATAGGGTTGTGCGCTGGGTTTGGGACCCGCCACGTAAAAAGCTCACCCCAATGAAAAACCAACAGCAGCCTCGGATGAGAGACCCCCCTTTTGATGACGACCATGGCAAATGAAATAAGGACTACGAATTAAGGGCATGCGTCTGGAATGTCCGGTCCCTTAATTGGGAAGGTGCCGCTGCCCAGCTGGTGTCCTCGTAAAAACAAATTCTGACATTACCGCCGTCCAAGAAATGCGATGGACGGGACGAGGACAGAGACGAGTAGGTCCTTGTGACATTTACTACAGTGGCCATATAAAGGAGCGCAAGTTTGGTGTTGGATTCGTGGTGTGAGAGAAACTCCGTCGCCGAGTACTATCATTCACTGCGGTGAATAAACGTCTAGCCACAATCCGCATCAAAGCGTGGTTCTCCCACATATCGCTGATTTGCGCCCACGCCCCGACGGAAGAGAAGGACGATGTGACCAAAGATGCCTCTATGAGTGCTTGGAGCGCGCTTATGAAGGCTGCCCCCGCCACGATGTCAAAATCGTGCTTGGCGACTTTAACGCCAGGGTGGGCAAAGAAGGTATATTTGGCACTACGGTCACTACGGTAAATTCAGCCTCCACGACGAAACATCCCCAAATGGGTTGAGGCTGAGCGACTTCGCCGGGGCCCGAAATATGGTTATCTGTAGTACTAGATTCCAGCATAAGAAGATTCATCAAGCTACCTGGCTGTCTCCGGATCGAAAAACTACCAACCAGATCGATCATGTTGTGATAGACGGAAGACACGTCTCCAGTGTTTTAGATGTGCGTGCCCTCCGAGGTCCTAACATCGACTCGGACCACTATCTTGTTGCTAAGATTCGCACCCGCCTCTGTGCAGCAAAAAACGCGCGCCAACAAACACAAGGAAGGTTCGACGTCAAGAAGCTGCAATCACAATAGACAGCCGAACGATTTTCTACTCGGCTTGCACTCCTGCTCTCTGAGAGCACTCGTCAACAACTCGGTATAAGGGAACTGTGGGACGGCATTTCAAACTCCTTACGTACAGCTGCAACCGAAACCATTGGTTTTCGGAAAGTGCAAAAGAACAGCTGGTACGACGAGGAGTGCCGTGTCGCAGCGGAGAGAAAACAGGCTGCCTACCTCGCAACGTTACAATCGACCACTACTTGTGCGGGATGGGATAGATACCGAGAGTTGAAGAGGGAAGCGAGACGCATTTGCAGACAGAAGAAGAAAGAGGCCGAAATGCGTGAGCACGAAGAGCTTGATAAGCTGGCCGACAGGGGTAATGCTCGAAAATTCTACGAAAAAATGCGGCGGCTTACAGAAGGTTTCAAGACCGGAGCATACTCTTGTAGAACCCCCAAAGGTGATCTAGTCACCGATGCCCAGAGCATACTTAAATTATGGAGGGAACACTTCTCCAACCTGCTGAATGGCAGTGAATGCACAACACCAGGAGAAGGCGAATCCGATTCCCCAATCGATGACGATGGAGCAGACGTTCCATTACCCGACCATGAAGAAGTTCGAATAGCAATTGCCCGCCTGAAAAACAACAAAGCGGCAGGGGCCGACGGATTGCCGGCCGAGCTATTCAAACACGGCGGCGAAGAACTGATAAGGAGCATGCATCAGCTTCTTTGGAAAATATGGTCGGACGAAAGCATGCCCAACGATTGGAATTTAAGTGTGCTATGCCCAATCCATAATCCAATAAATCCCACCGTCAACAAACGGATTGGACCTTATCAGTGTGGCGCCAGACCTGGAAAATCAACAACCGACCAGATATTCACCATGCGCCAAATCTTGGAAAAGACCCGTGAAAGAAGAATCGATACACCACCTCTTCGTCGATTTCAAAGCTGCTTTCTACAGCACGAAAAGGAGCTGCCTTTATGCCGCGATGTCTGAATTTGGTATCCCCGCAAAACTGATACGGCAGTGTAAGCTGACGTTGAGCAACACCAAAAGCTTCGTCAGAATCGGGAAGGACCTCTCCGAGCCGTTCGATACCAAACGAGGTTTCAGACAAGGCGATTCCCTATCGTGTGACTTTTTCAACCTGCTTCTGGAAAAATAGTTCGAGCTGCAGAACTTAATAGAGAAGGTACCATCTTCTATAAGAGTGTACAGCTGCTGGCGAATGCCGATGATATTGATATCATCGGCCTTAACACCCGCGCCATTAGTTCTGCTTTCTCCAGACTGGACAAGGAAGCAAAACAAATGGGTCTGGCAGTGAACGAGGGAAAACGAAATATCTCCTGCCATCAAACAATCAGTCGTCGCACTCGCGACTTGGAACTCACTTCACTGGTTGACAGTCATAACTTTGAAGTCGTAGATAATTTCGTCTATCTTGGAACCAGCGTAAACACCACCATCAACGTCAGCCTAGAAATCCAACGCAGGATAATAACTCTTGCCAACAGGTGCTACTTCGGACCGAGTAGGCAATTGAGAAGCAAAGTCCTCTCTCGACAAACAAAAACCAAACTCTATAAGTCACTCATAATTCCCGTCCTGCTATATGGTGCAGAGGCTTGGACGATGTCAACAACTGATGAGTCGACGTTGCGAGTTTTCGAGAGAAAATTTCTGCGAAAGATTTATGGTCCTTTGCGCGTTGGCCACGGCGAATATCGCATTCGATGGAACGATGAGCTGTACGATGTATGACGACATTGACATAGTTCAGCGAATTAAAAGACAGCGGCTACGCTGGCTACGTCATGTTGTCCGGATGGACGAAAGCACTCCAGCTCTGAAAGTATTCGACGCAGTACCCGCCGGGGGAAGCAGAGGAAGAGGAAGACCTCCACTCCGTTGGACGGACCAAGTGGAGAAGGACCTGGCTACGCTTGGAATATCCAATTGGCGCCACGTATCGAAAAGAAGAAACGACTGGCGCGCTGTTGTTAACTCGGCTATAATCGCGTAAGCGGTGTCTACGCCAATTAAGAAGAAGAAGAAGTTGACATTCCCATTTTTTCAGGAGATTACGCTCAGTGGCAAACTTTTAAAGAATTGTTTGAGCAACTCGTAGTCTCTCAATATGTTTCAGACACGTATAAAATGTGTATTTTAAAAACTAAATTAAGAGGATCGGCTGCAAGTTATATTGCAAATCTGCCTTCAACCTCGACGAATTTTTCAGTTGCCTGGAACCTTTTTCAAACAAATTTTAGATGCACCAGTAGTGACTGAGACTGCTTTTAGTGTACGAAAGTTTCAGGAAAAAATTTCTGAAAGTACACAAGCATTGGAAAGCCTCAGTTTGTGTGCAGACAATTTGTTACAAGCGTTATTAAACTATGCGCTTGTGCAAAAATTAGACAATAATTTAAAACGTAGGCATGAAAATTCCCTTAAAAACCCTAAGGAAATACCTACCTTAAATTCACTACAGTCGTTTTTGAATCATGAAGGGAATGCACTAGAAGCAGCACAAGCTTCAAAAACATCACCAAAATTTCAAAATGCAGAACTTAAATGCATAATGGGATGTAATAATTCACGCAATATATTTTATTGTTATAAATTTATATTGTTATAAATTTAAAGCTCTTTCTACCCAGGATAAATGGGATGCAGTAATTAAAAACAAATTATGCACCAAATGTTTTAAAACAGGGCACAATATAAAGGAATGTAAAGGTGAAAGTTGCCTCACTTGTAAAGGAAACCATCATTTATGGCTCCACAAAGATAAATCTTCGAAAGCGAAGAGCACAATCATTAAAAATACGAAAAATGATAGATTAAAAAGTGATTGTGAATATGTCCTGCTAACAACAGCAGTTGTTGGTATAAAAGGCCGTGATGGAAAAATTATAAAGGCACGTGCTTTATTAGATAGTGGGTCTCAAGTTCACCTTATAACCAAAGAACTAAAAAATAAATTAAAACTTCCTTCCAGGAGAGAATCTGTGACTATTGAAGGAGTTGGTCAAAACAAGACAAATACAAATGAAAGAGTTAATCTTCATTTAAAGTCATTAATATATCCTTTCGAAACAAATTTAGACACCATTGTAGTGCAAAAGATTGTGTCCCATTTGCCCACAGAACACAAAAAAGTCAAAAAAAAATCCAGAGATTATAAAACTGTCCGACCCTTCATTTGATGTTCCGGGTAAAATTGACTTACTATCAGGTGCGGACATATTCTTTGATTTGTTAAAAAAACAGAAAATATCTATTGAAAATGTTCATTACACACTGCAGAACAGTGTGTTTGGGTGGTTGATATACGGATCAACTAACATAAGCTCCAAATTAGCTCACTGTGGTGTTGTAACATATTTAGATGAAAAACTAGACAAGCAACTTAAAAAGTTTTCGGAAATAGAATCAGTTGAAAATAAATGTGTTAATCAAACTAAAAAAGAAACACATTGCGAGGAGCATTTTAATAATAATTTTAAAATTTCTGTAGATGGTAAATTTACTGTAGCTCATTCAAAAAAGAAAATATAAATTTAGGTGATTCTTTTTTACAAGCAAAAAGAAGATTTCTTTCTATGGAGAAAAAACTGAAAAATAATGAAACTGTGAGAGAGTAATATAAACAATTTATGAATGAATACATAAGGTTGGGTCATATGGAGTAAATAAAAAATGTTAATATATTTAAATCGAAATATTATTTACCACACCATTGCGTACTTAAACCAGATAGTACAACTACTAAATTAAGAGTCGTTTTTGATGCATCCTGTAAAACAGACAAGAATATTTTCTTGAATTCAATAATGCATTCTAGACCTAAGTTGCAAGAAGACTTATTTAATATTTTACTGAGGTTTAGAAAACATAGGTGTGTCTTCAAAGCAGACATCTAGAAAATGTTTAGGCAAATATGGATTCGCCCAGAGGATGAAAAATATCAATTAATCTACTGGCGTGATGAAGATAATGAAATACTGCGAACATATAGTATACTCTTAAAACAGTTACGTATGGTATGCAGCTGCACCTTATTTAGCTGTTAAATGTTTGCAGAAAATTGCAGAAATGGAGAGAAATGATTATCCAGAAGTAGCGGAAATTATCAATGTAGATTTTAGAATAATTTTTAAAAAATATGGATTCAACCTTAGAAAATGGTGTTCCAATAATATTGAACTTTTAAAAAATATTCCTCTTGAAGACAGAGAAAATCAACTTGACTTGAACTAGGAAACTAACAACGAAGTTAAAGCATTAGGTGTCACTCCATTCGACGATCATTTTTGTATAACTTGCAATTGGAAGTGCAACGACAAGATTACTAAAAGGACCATTCTTTCAGACGTTCCCAAATTATTCGACCCATTGGGATTTGTGAATCCCGTCACAGTTACTTCAAAAATTTTATTACAAGATGGAAATCAAAAACTGATTGGGATGAAAAGCCGTCACAAGAAATAGTAAGAAAAGTTTTAAATTTAAATGTTCTATTTACTTTTATACAGCCTCCACAATATTATTGAATTGGTTACAGCTAGATCCTGGACTTTACAGATACAGGGTGAGCCAAAAGAAACCAAGGGGTGTAAAAGTTGAATAACTTTTTCGTTTATTAATTGGTTTCTTCACCCCTTGGTTTCTTTTGGCCCACCCTGTACTTGTATCGAATAGAGTATGTACATTTCAAACAAACCAACACCAACATAATTAATTGGAGGCATATCTGCTCAAAAGAAAATCCGGCTGATATTATTTCTAGAGAATTGACATCAAGCGAACTTATCACCAGCAAATTATGGTTTAGACGACCGGAAATTATTTATGTAAATAATTATAAAATCCAACAAAAGGTAAACAATGATAATTTAATTATTCCAGAGAAAAAGAAATCCAAGATTGTTATGATTCTAACCGAAAAACAAACAATTCTAATGAGTATAAACCATAAAAATAGTTTCGAATTCCTACAAAACGTTATAGCTAACATATTTAAATTTATAAATTTATAGATATCATTAGAAAAAAACCATTAATGAATACAATTTTTATAAACGACAAGCATTAAATTATATTGTTTGTCAAATACAAAAAAAAATACTTTGATCTAGAACTAAAACTAATCAATTCCAACAAACGAATTCCAAAAAATTCCAAACTAGCCACTTTAGCTCCAATTGTAGACAACAATAATAATATAAGAGTAGGAGGTAGGATTCAAAGTAGTAATCTTTCAGAGGATGCTAAGCACCCTATACTTCTCTCTTATGAAGATGAAATCGTTCGTTTATTAATGAATCATATGCATGTTAGACATCTACACATTGGATCACATGGCTTACTAGCAATAATCAGGCAAAAGTTTTGGATTTTAAGAGGTAGACAATTAGCAAGCAAAGTTGTAAATAAATGTTATAGATGTTTTAAAGCAAACCCTCGGCCCCTACACCAGTTAATGGGAAACTTACCGCAAGATAGACTAATAGGAACGCGCCCATTTTATATTGTAGGAATGGACTTCCTCGGTCCAATTTGGATACATCATAAAATACGTGGAAAAAAGACTGATAAAGCTTATGTCTGTGTTTTTGTATGCTTTGCCACGAAGGCGGTACACTTAGAAGTAGTATCAGATCTTTCTTCAGCAGCCTTTATAGGTGCCCTAAAAAGATTTATTTCTAGGAGAAGTTGCCCCCACAAAATCTATTCAGATAACGGGACCAATTTTATTGGAGCAGCCAATAGTCTTCGCGAAGTTTTTAAATTATTTCAGAAAGACTAACATAAAGCAGAATTATCAGAATTTTGTAATCAAAGAGAAATAACCTGCATAAATATACCAGCAAGATCTCCACATGTAGGAGGACTGTGGGAAGCGGCTGTTAAATCAGTTAAAAAACATTTTTTCCGAGTAGTTGATGTTGTAATGACTTTTGAAGAAATGTCAACACTCATGAAACAAATAGAAGCCGTACTCAATTCAAGACCTATTACCCCATTATCAAACAATTCAAATGATCTCCAGGTATTAATACCAGCCCATTTTTTGGTAGGAGAACCGTTATCAACTATTGTTGACACGAACTACAACCAAAGTTACCAAGGGTTAAGGGACCATTAAGGGAAATAGGTCGAAAAGAATTCAAAAGAGTTCTGGAAGCAATTTAAATGAACTGCAAGAAATAAATAAATGGCAAATTCCTTTTGAAAATATTAAAACTGGTACCTTGGTACTTTTTAAAGAAAAAATATCCCACCATTACAGTGGCGAAGAGGACGTATTGAAAACGTCATTTTAGGCCAAGATGGTAAATGTAGAATGGTAGACGTAAGGACAAGGAATGGTACATCAAAGGGAGCAATACATAATATTTGTCCTTTTCCTATCGAAGAAAAAATAAGAGAAGATCCGATTGAGATAAATGATAATATACCAAGGCGGTCGACTCGTATAAAAAGTAAAAACTTAATTTTAACATTATTAAGCTAACTTATAGTTTTACCATCGGTAAAATGCTTAAATGTAAGATATTTTAAAAATATTTCTGGCATATTTTTGGAAAAAAGAGGGCTTGTTGGGTTGACTAGGACAGCGCGGGATATAATTGTCCACATCGATCTTGTTCAATACTCGGTTGAAAAGCAGCAAATTTCAAATTCGCTGAAACACTTAAAAGTCTTAACTATATTTAAAGAGTATAAAGTGAACGCAATGGCTCAGCAGCTGCACAACAAATATTTAGAGATTGAACAGCTTCACGACATCATCACGTTCACGGAGAGGAGGATGTACTGGAAGACAAGGTCAGTGTTACCCTTTATAGCAGTGTTTCCCAAAGTGGCCGATAACGCCCCCTTGTGGGCACTGCAGGTGTCAAGGGGGGCGGTAAGAGACCCAGAAAGAAAATGGGGGCGTTGTGTAGAGGTCTGGGGGTTTATTTGAAATTTTATTTAGCTAGGAGGCCTCTTAGACAACGACTACATGAGCTCTCGACTCTCAACAACAACTTGTGAACATCAACTAATATTAGTTAAAAGATTGCTCAAACTCGGTTCTATATTTTTCTTCGCGTAGTTCATATATCTGTCCTATTTTATTGAAAAAACATAAAATCATAACAATCCGTCCCTCCGTTTCGGGCATCTCGACAGGATAGAATTTATAGAATACTAACTGTCAAACGTATTGCTATTGCCATTGCCAAATCTGTATGTGGGCATTTGCTATCATAATATAATCATTTGCGCAAAGGTGTAGGGTAGGTAAGTTCGAGCTGATGTAGCGCATGCTTTGAGCTCTTGAATAATTTATTTTATCACTTGCGAAATGACATCGGGTAGGTAGCTGATGTGAGGCACGTTTTGAGCTTTTGAATTCCACAAATCTTTTATGTGGAAAATAAAAAAAGGATCTTTATCCTTTCTTACAAATGTATTTCTGGGAAAAATAAGATAATAAGAAAAGGAGAAAGATCCTTTTTTACAAATGTATTTCTGAGAAAAATAAGATAATACGAAAAGGAGAAAGATCCTTTGTTTTCAAATGTATTTCTAGGAAAAATAAGAATTCATATTTTTGGACTACTATATAATAATTGTGAGAGATGGATTCATGTGTAGAAGTTCACGCAAGTGAGGAAAGTTCTCTGATCGCCATTCACTTGGGAGTGGCCAGAAACGATTCTTTTACATATGACTCAAACAGCTCACTACTTCCGGTCTTTGACCAAGTATTCTCTGGGTAGCCTAAGAACATCCGTTTGAAGGCGAGCTAAAGTGAGAAGGCGAAATATCCCCTACATAGGGTTGTGCGCTGGGTTTGGGACCCGCTACGTAAAAAAACACCCCCAATGAAAAACCAACAGCAGCCTCGGATGAGAGACAAATACGAGTAGGTCCTTGTGACATTTACTACAGTGGCCATATAAAGGAGCGCAAGTTTGGTGTGGGATTCGTGGTGGGAGAGAGACTTCGTCGCCGAGTACTATCATTCACTCCGGTGAATGAACGTCTAGCCACAATCCACATCAAAGCGAGGTTCTTCAACATATCGCTGATTTGCGCCCACGCCCCGACGGAAGAGAAGGACGATGTGACCAAAGATGCCTTTTATGAGTGCTTGGAGAGCACTTATGAGAGCTGCCCCCGCCACGATGTCAAAATCGTGCTTGGCGACTTTAACGCCAGGGTGGGCAAAGAAGGTATCTTTGGTACTACGGTCGGTAAATTCAGACTCTACGATGAAACATCCCCAAATGGGTTGAGGCTGAGCGACTTCGCCGGGGCCCGAAATATGGTTATCTGTAGTACTAGATTCCAGCATAAGAAGATTCATCAAGCTACCTGGCTGTCTCCGGATCGAAAAACTACCAACCAGATCGATCATGTTGTGATAGACGGAAGACACGTCTCCAGTGTTTTAGATGTGCGTGCCCTCCGAGGTCCTAACATCGACTCGGACCACTATCTTGTTGCTAAGATTCGCACCCGCCTCTGTGCAGCAAAAAACGCGCGCCAACAAACACAAGGAAGGTTCGACGTCGAGAAGCTGCAATCACAATAGACAGCCGAACGATTTCTACTCGGCTTGCACTCCTGCTCTCTGAGAGCACTCGTCAACAACTCGGTATAAGGGAACTGTGGGACGGCATTTCAAACTCCTTACGTACAGCTGCAACCGAAACCATTGGTTTTCGGAAAGTGCAAAAGAACAGCTGGTACGACGAGGAGTGCCGTGTCGCAGCGGAGAGAAAACAGGCTGCCTACCTCGCAATGCTACGATCGACCACAACACGTGGGGGATGGGATAGATACCGAGAGTTGAAGAGGGAAGCGAGACGCATTTGTAGACAGAAAAAGAAAGAGGCCGAAATGCGTGCGTACGAAGAGCTTGATAAGCTGGCCGACAGGGGTAATGCTCGAAAATTCTACGAAAAAATGTGGCGGCTTACAGAAGGTTTCAAAACCGGAGCATACTCTTGTAGAACCCCCAAAGGTGATCTAGTCACCGATGCCCAGAGCATACTTAAATTATGGAGGGAACACTTCTCCAACCTGCTGAATGGCAGTGAATGCACAACACCAGGAGAAGGCGAACCCGATTCCCAATCGATGACGATGGAGCAGACGTTCCATTACCCGACCATGAAGAAGTTCGAATAGCAATTGCCCGCCTGAAAAACAACAAAGCGGCAGGGGCCGACGGATTGCCGGCCGAGCTATTCAAACACGGCGGCGAAGAACTGATAAGGAGCATGCATCAGCTTCTTTGGAAAATATGGTCGGACGAAAGCATGCCCAACAATTGGAATTTAAGTGTGCTATGCCCAATCCATAATCCAATAAATCCCACCGTCAACAAACGGATTGGACCTTATCAGTGTGGCGCCAGACCTGGAAAATCAACAACCGACCAGATATTCACCATGCGCCAAATCTTGGAAAAGACCCGTGAAAGAAGAATCGATACACCACCTCTTCGTCGATTTCAAAGCTGCTTTCTACAGCACGAAAAGGAGCTGCCTTTATGCCGCGATGTCTGAATTTGGTATCCCCGCAAAACTGATACGGCTGTATAAGCTGACGTTGAGCAACACCAAAAGCTTCGTCAGAATCGGGAAGGACCTCTCCGAGCCGTTCGATACCAAACGAGGTTTCAGACAAGGCGATTCCCTATCGTGTGACTTTTTCAACCTGCTTCTGGAAAAATAGTTCGAGCTGCAGAACTTAATAGAGAAGGTACCATCTTCTATAAGAGTGTACAGCTGCTGGCGAATGCCGATGATATTGATATCATCGGCCTTAACACCCGCGCCATTAGTTCTGCTTTCTCCAGACTGGACAAGGAAGCAAAACAAATGGGTCTGGCAGTGAACGAGGGAAAAACGAAATATCTCCTGCCATCAAACAATCAGTCGTCGCACTCGCGACTTGGAACTCACTTCACTGTTGACAGTCATAACTTTGAAGTCGTAGATAATTTCGTCTATCTTGGAACCAGCGTAAACACCACCATCAACGTCAGCCTAGAAATCCAACGCAGGATAACTCTTGCCAACAGGTGCTACTTCGGACTGAGTAGGCAATTGAGAAGCAAAGTCCTCTCTCGACAAACAAAAACCAAACTCTATAAGTCACTCATAATTCCCGTCCTGCTATATGGTGCAGAGGCTTGGACGATGTCAACAACTGATGAGTCGAAGTTGCGAGTTTTCGAGAGAAAATTTCTGCGAAAGATTTATGGTCCTTTGCGCGTTGGCCACGGCGAATATCGCATTCGATGGAACGATGAGCTGTACGAGATATACGACGACATTGACATAGTTCAGCGAATTAAAAGACAGCGGCTACGCTGGCTAGGTCATGTTGTCCGGATGGATGAAAACACTCCAGCTCTGAAAGTATTCGACGCAGTACCCGCCGGGGGAAGCAGAGGAAGAGGAAGACCTCCACTCCGTTGGAAGGACCAAGTGGAGAAGGACCTGGCTACGCTTGGAATATCCAATTGGCGCCACGTAGCGAAAAGAAAAAACGACTGGCGCGCTGTTGTTAACTCGGCTATAATCGCGTAAGCGGTGTCTACGCCAATTAAGAAGAAGATATAATAATTGAGCTTAAGCATTCCTATATAAACAATGTATATTTATTTTATATTCATTTGTGGTTTTTCGCGCAATAGATGAGCATTACTTACGCCTCCTTTACACTACTCGCGAAGTTAAACGTATTTCTCAAATCAAAACAATGTCGGAAGTAAAAAAGAAGAGACGGCAATACTGTGCGGAATACATTAAATTCGGATTCATTGAAAATCCCACAAGCCCATCCTCGCCTTTGTGTCTTCTATGTCTAAAAACATTTTCAAATGAAGCAATGAAGCCTTCAAGACTGCAAGATCATTTGAATAAAATGCATCCAGATAAGAGAGACAAGAATGTAGCATATTTTCAAGACCTAGAGAAGAAGCATAATACTCAGCCAAGTGTAGCAAAACTATTTTCGGCGACTGGTAAGCAAGATGACGACGGACTTCGAGCTTCGTACAAGATCTCTTTGTTAATTGCTCAAAAAGGCAAACCACATAACATCGCAGAAGAGTTAATATTGCCAGCAATAAATGAAGTAATAAATACCGTGCTTCATAAACCGGCCGCAGATATTATCCGAAAAATTCCTTTGAGTAATAATTCTGTGCAAAGACGAATTGATGAAATGGTTGAAAACATTGAAGAATCATTGTATGATCACCTGAGGTCAAGTCAATTTTCATTTCAGCTGGATGAGTCCACTTTACCAACTAATGAAGCATTGTTGTTGTCTTACGTGAGTTTTATTAAAGATGAGAAAATATGTGAAGAACTATTATTTGATAGAAATTTAGAGACCGATACAAAAGGCGAAACCATATTCAATATATTGGAAAAGTTTTGCGATGAGAAAGAAATTCCTTTGAAAAATATTATTTCAGTTGCTACGGATGGCGCTCCGGCTATGACAGGGTGCCGTAAAGGCTTCATAGCGTATTTAAAAAATAAAATTCCATATGTCCTTGGTATACATTGCGTTATTCATAGACAACATTTAGTTGCTAGAAACTTAAGTGAAAAACTATTTCAATCACTGCAATATGTCATCAAAGCAGTCAATAAAATGCGCAACAGCTCTTTGAATGATAGATTATTTCATCAGCTTTGTGTTACTAATGACGAGGATTTCAATCGTTTGCTGTTTCATACTGAAGTTCGTTGGCTATCAAGAGGCAATTGTCTGACTCGATTCTACAACCTGTTTGACTCTGTTATAGAGTTCTTAGAAACTAAAGATACGGAATTTCAAGACAAGCTCATAACATCAAAGAATGATATAGCTTACATGACAGACTTGTATAAATTGTTCAACGACATGAATCTCCAACTGCAAGGCGATAAACTAAATTTAATTAAAACAAAAAACGTCGTTGCTGCTTTCGCAGCCAAACTGCTTCTACACAAAAAGAATCTGGGCAGACGTGAGTTTCACAATTATCTGAATTTATCAGTATCATGCAGTAACGACGAATTGTTTGCCTACTGCCAACATTTGGAAAACCTCCACATTGACTTCACCGAACGATACAAGGACATTTTGAACTTGGAAATACCAGACTGGGTGTTGGGTCCGTTTTCAAATGTCAACACAGCAATGTCACCTCAGCTGGAAGAAGAACTTATAGAATTGACAACAAACGAGGAAATAAAAATCAAGTTCAAAAATGGTTACCAAGAATTTTGGCTACAAAAACCGATCTCGCAATGGAACCCTTGATAGCATTCCCATCGTCATATTTGTGTGAACGTGGATTTAGTGCTGTGACAACACTGCTCACTAAAAATAGGAATCGTTTGCTTGTTACCGAACGTGGCGACTTGCAACTGTTCTTGAGTAAATTGGAACCTGATATTAACAAACTTATTAAACAGCATCAGATTCATCCTTCACATTAGTTTTTATATATGGATCGATTATTTTAGTTTTATTTTGCATAAAAGATTCTTTGTTTTAATACTATAAAGTTGTGTTTCAGTAATCATTCTTATTGGCAGGTGGAGCCCGTAAGAATTAACTTGAGACCTAAGCGCCGTTGTATGTTACCTACTGCGCTCAGGTTTCAAGTTGCTGGTTATAGTAAAAGTTTCGTTCAGAATTCTCCGTTAATATACATTTATAGGTCACAATAATTAGTTTGAAGTTATAGTGGTATTTAAATAGGTAAAAAAATGGGGGCGCTAAAAAAATATTTATTCTCAAAATGGGCGGAAGACAAAATAAGTTTGGGAACCACTGCTTTATGGGGTCATTATACCACTCCTTGTTTGGGCTGATGGATGAAGAGCATGCAGAAGTTCTTACGGAAAAATAGAGAAGGCGAAGGAGAACGGAAACTGCTTGCTGGGATTGCTGCGAAATCAATCTTCAGTGGAAGACCTTACCTTAGATGTTGTAAAACGTCAAAACCAAGCTTATTGGGATAATTTTAAAATAATGAACGACTCAATTTATTCAATTAGTTCCATTCCCGATGAGCAATTGAAACGCGAGTTATTCATTGAAGCAGCCACCAAACTTAGCACAACAATGGAGACCTTTTAAATGCTTCAAAGGGACATTATAAGCGTCCTTTGGAACTCTAGGAATAACTTCATGGAAAGGCTGTTGCCGACAAAAAAGTTTGAAGCCCAAATAAAATTAATTTCAAATAACCTTGACCAGAGCTTGCGGCTTCCCGATACTGATCCCTTTGGACTTGGACATATAGCCACCACAACAGCCAAAGTCACTAAAGATTTTATATTGTTTAATATAAAAAAACCATTAGTTACCAAAACAGAACTCCATATGTACACAATATACCCATACCCTACAATATATGACGGGTATTTCGTCAGGATTAAGGAAACAAATCGTCACATTATTTTCAACGAAAATAAAACGGTTTTTTAAAGCATGACTGATGAAATGTTGTACAGATGTCAACGTATGGTGAGAATGACAATATGTCCCCAAGTGCATCCTATCTTTAACGTAGGACCTATGCAGACTTTTGAGATGTCATTATTAAGGAATAAAACAGGCATACCATTTAACTGTGAAGTCAATATTATGCCAACGCAAGAATTTTGGTTACAGATCCCCTCACCTAACATATGGATATTTTCAATGCTATCAAAGATAGAGGCCAAAACTAGCTGCAATGGTAGTAATCAAACTACCATCCTAGACGGACAAGGCATCATAAAATTAGACATCAATTGCGTTTTGAGGACGGAGAGCGTAAACCTTTGGGCATACAATCTGAAAAGTTCCGGAATTGAGTTTGAAATACCAGGAACTAATCTTACAACACACCTTCCTCCTCTAAAACATTTTAAGTTAAAGGATTTCCGTTGGACTTAGAGTGGCATCATATTGTGCACTACGGCATGAATACCACCAACCTAATCCTGTTAACTTCTGGTGGCGTAAGCCTAACAATAATTCTACGAGGCATCTGTAATGCAGCAAGGAACGTATATCCGGTAGGAGGATATATCTTTAGAAATTAATTAGGTATTAATATTAGTAAAATAAAATTATACTAAAAATTAAATTGTAGTACAATAAAAAATAGCTTATATAAGAAAAAGTATTACGAGTTCGATCCGTTAATCTTGTAAAGAAAAATTTTATTAAAATGCCCAAGATTAACATATAAGCCCTTGAATTATTTTGAAGTGTAAAAACTTCAACGTGGGCAGTATGTTCAGATTTCCGAACAATTCCTAACGGCTACAATTGTTAATAAGATATTTTTGTAAATCTGTATAGAAACAGATATCCTATTACAAATATTTATGTGCATTATCGCTAACACATACAAATACAGTCGTAAATATAAATATGTATGTACAAATACCCATTTCAATCATCACCGAAATAAATGTTCATTTCGGGTATATAGAGACTGTAGTATTTAATGTATACAATGTAAATGATTTCAAATGTTCCTAAACTAATAACAGATAAGAGATAGTTGTGTATGCCGTTGGGAACACTTATGTTTAAGATATGTGTACATACTGTCGGTATGTACAGTAGATTAGTATTAAGATATGTGTATTTACTCTACATGTGGTGCATGCAATAATTGGGATAAGAAAATCTATAAATAAAGGAGCTCTGGGCAACCAGAGCTGAGTACTGTTTTAATCTTAAAACCTTTGCGTCGTTTTTATTGTACACACTTCGTTTCTATTTAATTGCTAATTTACTTAAATATTGCAAAATATAAACCCGAAATCAGGCATTCACCTATAATATAATTTATGAACATACGTAATTCAGCTCCAATTGATTTGCTGGAATACCATATACATTATTGTCTTCATACTATATATTTTGCCTCATAATTATAACACCTTGCTTTCATGAAACACGACACAAAAGAGGCATATCAAGACCAGTTGCTGCGCGCCACTAATTTAGTGATAAGTTCCATGAGTTTTTGGCGTTCGTTACGAGCAGACCTATTAGAGCCTGAGGTTTATCATCTGAATGCTAAGAAAAGCGATACACAGAGATTTAAGAATTTTACGTGTCTTGTTCCTGAAAGAATAGCCATATGCGGCTTATGCTTTCAAAGTTTTCACTTTGGATATGAGCCAGACTCTTTCGAGTATCTAGAATACCAGAAAAAGGGAAAGATTCGTTAGTGCGAAAACTTAAACCATATATTAGACATTCGTGATGGCAATTTATATTCGGTAGATGAGTTGGACAAAGAAGAAAATACAAAAAAACCAGAAGTAATTCTCAGGCGTTTACATACGGTTTTAAATAAGGCTGATACTAACGGTGGTTCCACTGTACCCATTGGAACTTTGACTACTATTAATCGAGACGAATGTGCTAGTTTGCGCCAGTATTTAACCTATAATATAGGAAGGGAAAATAAGCGACTTCTTCAACAGAAATTGATGCTGCTTTGTTTTGCCTTTGTTTAGACTCATCTAATTCCCCCAAATACAGTGAAGAAAAATTTGTGCCATTGCTCCAGGACTCGTTAGCGGGTGACGACACAAATCGTTGAGGAGAAATTAAAATGTACCAAAAACACTTTTTATGCATAAATATTTTTTCTTTTTATAGTTGGTTCGATAAATCAGTATCATTAATAGTAACTGCAGACGATACGGCCGCTGTAAATTTCGAACACTCATGAGGCGACGGAATCGCCGTACTAAGATATTTTAATGAAATATACCAAGAAACTATAAATAATCCTTTTGCAAAGCCTAGTATAATAATTAATCACACTGAAAATATAAAGTGCATAAGATCGATTAAACTTAAAACAGACGCATATGTAGAAAATGCAATACAAAAAACTGTATTGAAAAACAAGCATATAAAGCAGCAACTAAATGTTAATACACTAAAATATCCGGAACTGAATAAAGATATATGCAAATCACTTGGTTTGAGCCCAGATGCATATATATTAATCGAAAACAGGCGTATTTCACTGAGTTAAGATTAGTTTCTCAAGTTTTTGCGTCATGAGTAGTTCAAGAAGACGTTGTTTAAATAAACCAGAACATTTTTGCTACATATGCGGAGAATATGTGTTTAAAAATTGTAGACAAGTTATAACAGAGTTGGTGAAAAATACCTATTTTGAGTATTTTGGGGTGCTCTTGGATAAAAATAAGAATTCTTGGGCTCCCAATTGTGTTTGTAGATCTTGTGTGGAATATTTCAGATTATGGAAAAGTGGTAAAAGAAGTGTCTTTAAATTTGGAACACCGACTATTTGGCGAGAACCACGAAATCATCTCGTAGACTGTTATTTTTGTAGTGTGAACATAAACGGTTTAAACACTAAAAATCGAGCTAAATGGCGGTACCCAAGTAGTACTAGTTGTGTTTAACGTCCAGCGCAGCGTTCACCTAACTCTTCAGAGCCTAAAAATATATCTGAACCATTAGAGCAAGACATTTGAGGTATGTCTAATGAGCCAAAACGCTTTTCCCAAAATGACTGGCGTTTATTCATTGACAGCTCAAAACGTAGCCTTAAATGTATTATATTACATAATGGAAATAAATATGCTGGGGTACCTATTGCCCACAGTACAAAGTTAAAGGAGGAATATTGTAACATTTCGCTAGTCTTGAACAAAATAAAATACAATGACCAAGAGTGGCAAATTTGTGTCGATTTAAAAAAGGTCAACATTCTTTTCGGTCAACAAAGTGGTTATACCAAGTTTCCCTGTTTTATATGTCTTTGGGACAGTAGAGCTAAACAACAGCATTGGGTGAGGAAAACTGGCCCTTGAGAGAAAAAATGGAGCCTGGAAAGCACAATATAGTCCGCAATTCATTAGTAGCTCGTAACAAAATTATCCTTCCACCATTACATATAAAACTGTTTGTAAAAGCACTAAAATTTCCTCAGCTCACTATGGAAAAGATTAAAGCCGGAATTTTTGATGGCCCCCAAATTAGACAACGTACGAAAGATACTCAATTTAGAAATTCTTTGACTGAGTCAGAACTTAAGGCTTGGACAGCACTCGTATCTGTGATGCAGAATTTTCTCGGAAATAAAATATTTGAAAATTATATTGAACTTGTAGAAGACCTTCTGCTACAATTAAAAAATATGGGATGCAATATGAGTATAAAACTCCACCTCCTCCGTAGTCACCTAGAGAGGTTTCCGGAAAATTTAGGAGATGTGAGCGAAGAGCAGGGAGAGCGTATAAATCAAGACTTACGCGTCATGGAAGAGCGCTATCAAGGTTTCTGGGATACAAATATGATGTCTGACTATTGTTGGTCTCTAATACGTCTTTTCCAAAGTCTACACATCGGAGAAGAGCTTTAAAACGAGGTTTATTAGAACTTAATGATTAATTATTTTTCTTAATAAATTTTTCTTAATAAACACAGGTTTTTTCTGTGTAATACCTACATGGCTGAAACTCTGAAACTAGAGCTGATAAAAATATTTAAATTATATTTTTGGACATAGCATATTATATGGAGTCAGCAACAGCTAAAATTTCTTCGGCAACAAATGTACTGTAAACTAGTGTTATGTTGGAACTTATGAATGGTGTAATACGGCTGCATTTCGACACGGCCGCACCGAAACCGTACGTCCATGCACCATGGCGAAGTCTTATAAAGTAGCCACATTAAAGTGAGTTATATGCCTTAATCAAACAGAGTTCGTATCTGCAATGAGCTAACAAAACAGGCCGCAATGGTACAATGTTTCGACAGACATTTGTTTGCTTTAAGACATCAAGCTAAACTCCAATTGCCTGCTATATATGAAAATGAAGCGTACGCTAAAATCATTCACAATATCATTAGCACTTCAACCTTATCACCCAACGCTTTGTTGGCCGGCTTTTTGGTCCAGTGGTACGAGATGGCGTGGGAATAGCGTGAGTATGATATATTCATAAAAATGGTGTATTCTTTATTATCATTGTTATTTATATGAAACAGATATTTAATACAAAATGATTACTGATGATTGCAATAGTTTCTTTCTATGAAAATGAGCGCAACGGAAAAGAGTTTGTCGACAGCTTACAAACAGCATTTCGTGATATATCCACAGTTTTAAAATATCTAGTAAAATAAGCTATATACATAAAATGAAAACCAATATTAGAAGCAGCTGTACCACTGTTGGAATTTCATACATTTTACGTACGACATTTATTTTAATTACTCAGTAAAAACGAGAGATAGGGTTGTTTTTATTATACTAGGGGGAAGCATCGAAAGCCGGAGTGCGGAACTTTAATCCGCTAAACCTAACCTACTCCCAACTCAGGACTCTCCCACGGGACCACCGATTAAGTATTACTTTGTGGGAGGGACAAGACATTTAAGTCTCCTCTATCGCGCGGACTGACGGACGCCTAATTTGTTCAAAAAGTCTCAGTTTTGTCATTTTGGATGCTGACGCTTCGCTGACAGCTTTCCATTTATCAGTCGACTGACACATGAGTGTCGTTAAATTATCGACTGTAAAACTACCACCGAGTGTGGTTTTTAGGTTTTCCCTTGTATTTGAAAATCTAGGGCAATAAAATAATACATGTTCAGAGTCTTCTATTTGCTCCGTACACGTCGGACAGCTAGGACTAATGTCATTGCGGAATCTGAAAAGGTAGCTTCTAAAGCACCCATGTCGACTAAGTATTTGGGTCAGATATCAATACAAGAGTGGATGTCCGGTATAAGTCGGTGGGTCCAACGCCCTTTGGATGAGGAATTCCACCGCTCCTGCCACATTTTAATGCTCTTGTTCCTCTCCTCTGTCTTTGCCGATACTGTTATAGGCACTGATAGATGATATAAACGCTCGAGTTCATCACCCTGGATGTCAATGGGCAGCATGCTGGCTAATACTCCAGCAGCGTCAGTTGATGTAGTCCGGAAAGCACTTATTACTCGAATTGCAGAAAGCCTATGCACTGCAATTATTTGTTTAGAAAACGCTTTTATATTCATTGCCTGTATCCATACTGGTACTGCGTACAGTATTACGGAACTCATTGCTTTCGCTATTAAGAATCGCCGGCTGGAACGCACACAGCCTGTATTGGTCATCATTCTCGATAGTGCATTGTAAATTTTGTTTGCTTTACTGGAGGAATACTCCAGGTGTTCTTTGAATTTTAATTTAGAATCTAATATTACCCCCAGATACTTCAGCTGCTTCTGCGAAGTAATCTCGCACTCCCCTATGGTGAGCTCTATTTTATCCTCTACTTTTCTGGTGCTTATAAGTAAAACTTCAGCTTTTGCTCCGCCAGTTCCAGACTCACAGAAGAGAACCAGTGCCGTAGATCATTTACGCACTCATTGCATTTGCTTCTTAGGTCGACTAATTGTTTTGCCACTGCTACCACCATGAGATCGTCCGCATATGCTATTAGTTTCACATCTTTTGGTTGCTGCCTTCTTACCACACCGTCATACATGAGGTTCTATAACAGCGGGCCTAACACTGACCCTTGGGGTACTCCACTCGAGATAGAGTAGCTCTTGGCTCCTTCGTTCATATCATAAATCAGCCTTCTATTTTTAAAATAACTCGTTATAATATTTATGAGGTATTCTGGGGCGCGAATTTTTTCCAGGGCTTCGATTATGTGTGCCCATTTTGCCGTGTTTAACACATTCTTGACATCCAGAGTGATCAGTGCGCAGTACTTTTTCGTGCCACCTTTCCATCTTTTCCCACTTACTGCACATTTCGCAGATCCGACGACTTCTCGTAGTGCGTCAATAGTGGATCTCTTTTTTATAAAGCCGTATTGTCTCTCTGATAATCCGCCGGCTTTCTGGATTACTAACTCCAAAAGTTTCGTATTATACTTTCGTACACATTACCCATTGTGTCGAGCATACACAAGGTCGGTACGATGAAGGTTTTTCATGTGGTTTCTTTGGTTTTGGGAGCAGAACCAAACGCTGTACTTTCTACGAGTGGGGGAACACCTCTTCCTTTATACAAGCGTTGTACATTTTAGCAAACAGTTGAGGTTTTGAGCTTATAGCTTCCTTCAAAGCTCTATTAGGTATGCCATCTAATCCAGGTGCTTTGTTGTTTTTTATTTTCTTTGCTATGGCCAGGAGCTCTTCTTCTGTGACTAAAGGGGGTGACTCTACAGCTTTGTTTTGTCGCTTGGCATATGAAATCTTATCGTGTTTCGGGAATAATGTTTCGACGACTTTTCCCATAAAAGATGCATCTTTCGGCGGCTGCTGCTTATTTTTAAATCTTGACATACAGATTTAGTTAGCAGTTCCCCAAGAGTCAATGTTTGCTTCTTTACAGAGCTTCTCAAAACATGTCTTTTTGCTCCGGGTAATTGCCGACTTCAGAAGCTTCTTGTGGCTTTTAAATTCTTCTTTTAGGCGATTTTCGTTCGTTTCAACCTGATTACGCTGTAGACGCCGTCTAGCTGAGTGACAAAGCTTTCTCAGCGTGGAAATTTCCACACTCCACCAATATACAGGCCTCCGTTTGTTATGATGTGTTGTTCTCCGCATTGTTGCATCGCATGCTGCGACCAGTTCCTTCCGCACCGTAGATACCAGATGGGCGACATCGTCATCTGGTGCTCTTGATGCACTCCAGACTAGCTCAAAAAGGTCTGGATCGAACTCCTGTTGCTTCCAGCTTCGCTTTCGGGAAGTGCTTTTGCTGAGGGGTTCCGGCTCTGGGGGGTACGAAATTTGAGCTATAATCGCATAGCAACTAACAAAATATATCCCTTGTATATTCGCCCATGTGAAAAAGTTATGAGCTTCTCTGGAGCTGGTCTTGAAAGGTTGTCCTTTGCAGGACCATATTGCTGCCTTGCCGGTTTTGTCTGCAATCCATGTGCTTTCCGGACGATGGGAGTATTGTTCACTTAGTATGGCGACATCAGCTCGGAACGTTGGTGCATGCCTTTGCTAAATGTCCCGCGGTTCCGCAACGGGTACATTGAGAAGATCTGTCTGTCAAACCGCGGCAGTTACGCGCCACGTGACCCAGGTGGAAACATTTATAACATCTAGGAACAGGCGAGTATTCTCGAAGGCGGCAGATCAACCATCCTATCTTAACTTTGCCCGACTTTAGTGCAGCTTTCGCATCCTGAGCAGTAGGCATACTAGAGCTATCTGTGTGCCACTACGCGTTTTTCTCATACTTTTGACACTTGATTTCTCCAGGTTTTGGATCCCACACTCTTTTTTTTGCGCCTCACAGATTTCTTCAGGTGTAGTCATTTCATCTAGATCCTTACACACTATTGTGACGCTATGGGTTTTTGGCAGTATCAGCGGCATTTCACCCACCGCGCCCTCTAAGACAATTTGGAATGATTCGACTCTCTTGTCCGCCTGATTTTTTAGCTCAATCAGTAGGTCTCCTTTCATCGTTTTTCTTATGTAGGTCACGTTTGCTCCCAACTCTTCAAGACCGCTGTTACTTTTTATCTTTCGTAAAATATCAGCATACGACGACCCTTCCTTTTTGGTTATAATGATGGCGTCCGGTTTCGTTCTTATTTTCTTCTGAATCGGCTTTCTCTTTTTGACAACATCCACCCATTTTTCACATGCGTTATGTTGACCCTTGATATCTATTATTTTCGTGGCCTCACTGGTCATTTGTTGCACCTTTTCAATAGCCTTATTTGGCTTTTTTGTGGGGGTTAGCTCTCCCGATGCTTCTCGCAGCCGCTTTGGGGTAATAATCTCCTTGAAAATATGAGAAAGCTGTGTTGCTTTCTCAACCATAGTTTTTTCTACCGGTTTCTCGGCTTTACTATATAAGCACATTATGCTACTAAGTAAATCGCGCATTGCCTGGTTTACGTGCCTTTGACCAGCCATCATATTTTCTAACTCCAGATTGTTGAAATAGTTGGGAATTCATTATTTAGTGATTTCTCTTCACTTTTGCTTACCCAATCAGAAGTTTCACTAAATGTTGATCCAGCAGCGGTGGATTCTTCATTTTTGCCGTTTGGGGGCGTTCTCAAAATTTTAGAATTCCTCCGAAAAGGATTCTCTGGTGTACGCCCCATACTATTCTCGGAGGCCATAACCTAAGTGAGAAAGTAGTTTGGGTACATCTATTAGTGAGTACGTTCAGTCCCTGCTGCTAAAACCTAACTTATATCTATTATACATGGTTGGCAATGCCTAAACCAAAAGCAAGACGAAAAGAAGAAAAAAGCGAAAAAGCGAAAACAGAGGACAGCTGATTTGATCAAAGCAAAACGGCAAATTAAAAAATAAGCGCACGTTTGATTCGCTGTTATTAGGGGAAATAAAAAAGTTATTACTAAATAATTTGGAAATTGGCCGCGAAAAGGGGCAGGTATTTGCAAATAAATTTTGTTTAAATTAAATGTACTTATCTATTTCTTTGGGTTTAGTATTCACTTGGATCGTCCGGAACTCCGGTAAGTCCTAATTCAAAAAATCTAGTGTTTTCACTATAAAAAGCTAGGATTATTCAGTGAATAATCCAAGAGCGTAAAGAACACCATTCCATTTCACTCAACACTAATATATAGCCACTCAACACTAATATATGGATAGGGATGTAGTAACAAGTTATTGCATCATTTTTGTATAAGATGAAGAATGAAAAAGCGAAAACTAAACAGAGAGTATTGTGCGGAAACATGGTAATCCGTTCGATCCCATAGAAAACACTAAAGGTTATAATCAATGAAAAAAAGAGGTGATATTATGGTGGTAAGTGCTATCCAACAGGAGGTGGAGGTGGAGAAAGAACCCAGTCAGCAGTCTGATGGTTCAAAACCAGGAGCTTAGAGTACTTCAAGTGGACCTCCACAAAAGAAAGATCGCCTCTGCCGAGCCCTAATCCAGGAACCCTGGATTGCATCGGGAAACGTGGTCGCTGGGCAGAAGTCACAAAACTACACGACATACATCCCGAGCGTAATTAAAAATTTAAGATCAACGATATTGGTGAAGAAAGGTCTGATTTCCCTTATTGATTCCAGTCTTTCCACAGATGATCTGACTGTTGTGGCAGTGAAGGGTGCCAAGGATGAGTCTTTACTCCTTGCATGCTGCTATATGCCACACGATTGCGAGCCGCCAAAGGCTGAGCCGTTCAGATCACAAATGAGGTTACGAGAAATCCCAGGAATACAAACTGGGATCTCTACAGGCAGATACTATTAGACAAGAGACTTAGACCATACATGTATAACTCACATGAAGAGCTTGAAAAGGGTATGACTTTATTTAGGAATGCCATAAATACAGCTCTTCACTACGCATGCCCTACACTGCGACTCAAGCGATTTCTTGGTTGAACAAGGGGCTTGGGTCTTGCAGTCTAATTCCCAAAAGTAGTGAAGAGTGAACGGACAACTTCCAAGACTTATTGAAATCCTAGTCAGTGCGAACTTTCCAGGCTGTAAGATTGTGGTAAGTCCTAGCTATGAAGGGAGGAGTGCGGTAAACGTTCCTAACACATCTTTATGGAGAGTAAAATAAAATGAGCAATTCGATCGTTCGACCCATATAATTAGTTTTCATACCGAAGGCAGATAGGAAAAATCTAACCTACTCTAAAGACCAACCTACCTATAAGCTTCCCTTTCTTCCTGCTAAACGGTAGTGAAAATCTTGGACGCGAATATTAGGATCGCAGCACCTGCTAGAAACTTTTCCAAGGTGCAGCACTCATATACGATTTGCAGATCAGTAGAGACTGCTCTCCATATAGTGGTATTTAATATCGAAAGGACTCTTGAATAAAAGGAATACACTCCTGAAGTATTACTGGACATTCCTGGAGCGCTCTACAACGTTTCTACGAAATCTATTCTGACTAGTATCCAGTCAGATCAGATCAGTTGATCCTGCTTTATAACGTTGGATCAGAAGCCTTTTGTCCTCTATACAAATATGAGCAGAATGGAACGGCGCTAAAATGACTCAGGAAATCTGTAGAGGTACTCTGTAAGGTGGAGTGCTATCTCCGCTTCTTCGGACATGGTGAATAAACTGCTAAAAATTTCGAGGTCAAAGCCCTTAGGTATTGGCTTATGCGGAAACATTGCCGTCTTTATAATGGACCATTAGCAATATTATGACCATCACTCTCAATACAGTCTAAAATTCGGCATCGCAAGCTGGTTTGGGGTTGAACCCGGAGAAAACGGATCTGCTTGTGTTCACAAGAAAGCACAAAATTCCTTCATGGACGTTTCCTTCGATAAAAGGGAATGGAAAGGGTTCAGAGGCTCGCTGCGCTGTGCATAATGAGAGCTTTAAGAACAACTACAACGGCGGCTCTTGAACTGAACACACTGTCTAGAGTTAGACATAAGTCAAACTTTTAAGTTGCCGGACCACTGCAGTAAGAGATCTTAAGCTGAGATCCTTGCTATTACGAAACCCGCGGAACTGCCCTCATATGCACCTGCAGGCAATTCCAGTGTCAACATCTACGTAGACAGCCAAGCAGCTATCAAGGCAGTAATTTCGTATCGCATATCGGCCAAAAGTGTCCTGTGAGCAGAGCGGCAGTGGAAAATGTTGCCAGAAGCAAGTAACTTTACTTCTACTGGGTGTCTGGCCACAAACGCATCGAGGGCAATGGAATAGTGGACAAGATTGACATTGATTGAATGGTATACGGCTAACATTCGAAATCGTGATCAACATTGGAAAACTCATGCATTGTCTTTACGACGATATCGATAGAAGCGGGGTAAAGAAAATCACAACCCGCTGGAACGAGCTATCTGGGTGCAAAATTCCCAAAATCATATGAAACACGGTATATCGGAATTAAACAAAACTCCTATTGGTACTCGATAGAAGAGAATGTAGGAAAATGATGGTGTTTAAATGAGCTAAGCATCCATCCTTCTACCCGGCAAAACTGGCGTATCCTAATACAACAGCGAAATTCACCACGGCTGATAACACTACAACTACTCACCACACCTGAACCCTTACCCACTAACCAAAAAAAAAAAGGACAACAAGATAGGAAAAAAAATGCGCCCTAAACAATTCAACACGTCAATTCGCTACCAATATTTACTTCTATACTGTGTGGCGCACCTTTCCACACAATTCGTTCTAGACACTCATCGATCATCAACATTAGCGTTCAACATTTCGTTCTCGATACTTTCCATGTTGCGTCACGTCGACACCACCTCTCGATTATTTACTTCGTGGTACATCGATCCTGTGCGCTACGGTCAAGTCGATACTAACGCGATACGACAACGAGCCTGCGCGATAAATCCCTTTATAAAACATTTACCTGTATTAAAAGAAATTTGTTTACTAAATAAACATTAAATTAAAGCGACTGTTAATTTTAAACAAGATGGCGTTTTGTTTGGCGATCGTAAAAGTGGTTTGTACTATCGTTTGAAAATTTAAGCAGCACTCTTAAACAGATGGGAATACTAACATGTTATTGTCTCGCGGCGACACAAGTCCGCAGGATGGGGCCGACAGATCGAGAAGACTGCAGCAAATGTCTAGAACAGGGCACCTGGGAAACAATGGAGCATATCTTGTCCCCTTGCCCCGCATTGAGGTCCCCACGGTATGATACACTGGAGGAGCCGTCGATAGTGAGGCCGTAGTGTCAGTTGAAATTCGCGTCAAGCGCAGACATTCTAAAGGATGACTACTCCTCTTTGATCTAGCAATGGAACTTCATATGGTATCGCAACCAACCAAAACTGGTCTATGCATGACTTATTGGCCTACCAGATTAACCTTATCTTCCTTTAAAAGTATCCTTTATTAATTTGAAATGCCCCGTTTCTTGAACCTCCTTAAAATGTCACGGACACATTTTAACTAACCGACATAGATATAGACGTTTATAGTTGAGTTCCAGGTGAACGTCTGTTCGACAGAAGATAAATTGATGGAGCTTGGTACTCGGATTGCTTGGCATTCTAATAAGGTTAGTTAGCAGGTAGGTAGAAAGAGATCATTTCAATGCCCACAAAATGCTATAACCACGATCTACATTAAGATAGAACCTGTAGTTTGGACGATGTAAAGAGTATATCTGTAGTTGATCCAAAATGGGATTGGACAACGTATGTTTAAAAAGTGTGTGTGGCCCAACTCTCTAATACGTACTTATCTAACAAACCTCAAAAGCTCTAGCAAATAAACTAAGGGCAAATCTTTTCGACCGAAGGTTACTCAAGAGATTTAGGCGGTTTAGCAAGATATCGTAATACAAAAATGACGCTTGTTAATCTCGTGACCGAGGACAGTCGAACTTAATCTCCCCGTGCGATTCTAATTTAGCACAATCTGTGCGCTCGTAAACGGACAAAAAAAATTGAGCAGGATTTTTAGGAAAATTTTTTTTATGCGACAACAAAATTCAATTATTTTCATTTTGAATATATTTTTGTTTATATTTTGAAATGTTCAAAAAAAATTTTTTTTCGTTTTTTACATTTTTAATATATTGTTTTCTAAATCAAAGTAGTCCCCAACAAAAAAAAGTACTTCACTGGTCATGGTGATAGCCGCTAATCATGTTGTCTGAAATAAAAAAATCGAATGGATTATTATTCAGTAGTTCTGCGGCTATCGTCCCTACCAAATATAATCAATTTCATTAAAAGAAATGTCGAACTTCAAAAAAAAGTCACGAAAATCTCGTTTTTTCGTTAAAAATCTTTTAAAAAAATATAAAAATATTTTCGAAAATTCTTATAGGGACGATAACTATAAATGAGTAGAAAAACATACATATGTAAAGTTTAAAGCAGTCGGTTGAATACTTTTTTTTTTAGGACCATGACAGTTTCAGAAAATGATGATGCGAGAAAAATGCGTTTAGAAACGTAGCTGCTGCAGACTTGTCATGGCGCCTGGTACAGAGTCGCTTACGACACGTCGGCGACAATGAGCTGTAACTTATCAAATACTATGAATTTCGGTCTGAATTTTTCACAGCATGTTTTCAATAGGTTTTACTGTCAAAATAAAAAAATCGATTTTTCGAAGTGATTACAGGAGAATACCCCCTTAACCTAGCAATCGAAGTTCCAAATTAAAAAACCGAGGGATTAAGAACTGAATCATATGATCAGTAAAAAGGTGTGAACATTAAAACAAATTATAAAATATACCTTATTTAAAACGGTTAGCACGTAAGTGCCGTTTGCTCGTTCGCGTTAGAAATTTATATATTTTCATCACAACGACAAGGAACGGATGTTACTATATTCGTTTCAAAATAGAGAATACGAATTTATTCTCGATAAATGTCGATAACGCTAACTGGAATGTCAAATAGCCATTGTTATTTGGTTTTAAAACATCTGTCTGTTTAACAACTAAACGTTTATTAAATGATTTGAATTTTTTAATGTCAAAAATGGCGATTGCTTGCCACCAAATTAGTTTTATACTACTATGCTACATTAAGAAATCAGGCTACAATCACGTCTTTATCACGATTTTAAATTCGAAATAATTCTTTCACTTTACAGTCTATCAAACATCAATGAAGACATCAGATAAAGAAGAGAGCCTTTACGGTGTTTCCAAGTCTAAAAATTGTTGGAATGGGATCAAGCTTTTTAAGGTTTCAAATACCAACTAAATATATGGACCACCGTGCCAGTTACTGCCCTTTAATCGATTTTTTGTCAATCTATAAGATGCACAATTGAATTTAGAGCTCTGAAATTTTCTGATAAAAGTGGGTAAAATTAGATCAATACTTCTCTTACCCTTACTACACTTAATGTTGCGTCAAACGACATACTCTTGAAATTCAAAACTAATAAGAAGAAAATTAATTGCAAAAATACTAAAATTTTAATTTATATACTACTTTGAGTTATAAAACATACCATACTTATTAGGGTAATGCAAAAAATTTAAACTACTGGGGACAAGAAAATCCTAATACGCCAACGGAAGATAATACCGGTAGGTAGGTAGGTAGGAGTGCAGCCCTATCAGGCTCAATTAGCACTTGATGTGCCATTTTGATACACTATTCGTAGACCCTTCTGTATCTGCTATTACGTTTCACCTTCTCTCTCAAACCATTTTGAGGCTTCTATGAAACTACTTATGTCTGACTATTTTTAGTGGAAATCCATTCAAGGTTTGGTGCTTGATGGATTCCAAGTATTTTGTGTCGGATCTGTGCTAGAGTTGGGCATTCGCAGAGAAAATGGAAGATTGTTTCCTTGTTCCCTGCTACTCCGCAGCTTCGGCAGATGTCGTTGTAGACAATACCCGTTTTGGACGCATGTTCCCCCAATGGCCAGTGCCCTGTTGTGATAGCTGTTACTCTAAAGATACTTTTTCTTCACGTATTTAATAAGTCGTTGGTTCTTTTCCTGTCATATGTTTGCCATGATTGTTCAATTATGACGCATTTTGTAATGTTTTTCCACCTGTTATTTGCAACTTGTTGAAACTGTCTATTGATCTCTCCTTTGATCGATCTTAGCTGGCTTGGCATTAGCTCCGCCTCGGATTCGTTGAGAAAAGCTCCTGCCTTTGCCAACTCGTCTGCTTTTTGGTTACCGAAAATGTTCCTGTGGCCGGGAACCCAGATAAAGTCTAGTTGGAGCTTGTCTTTTATTGAGCTTAGTGCTCTCTTGCAGTTGTCAACTATGCTGGAATTTGTCATGGGTGAAGACAAGGCCAGTAGCGCCGCCTGACTATCCGTAAATATAGTTGCTTTATGTATTTTCCCGTGGTTTTCTAATAGATCTTCGCAGGCTTTTTCTATGCCTAGTACTTCTGCATGGAAGATGCTAGCCGAGTTCGGTAGACGTATAGAGAGAGATATGCCTAGATCAGCGAAGAATACACCCGTGCCTACTCCGCAGTCCATTTTGGACCCGTCGGTATAGATTGAGATAGTATCCTCCTCTCCTATTGAACCTGTTCTCCATTCTCGTGTAGATGGTATCCTCACCTGGAAATGTCTATTGAAATCGAGCTTTGGGAGAATGTAGTCTGATTTACTAATGCTGAGCTTGTTTAGGATTACACTATGTCCGTGGTTCTGCTGATTCCAACTTCCCAATTCTTTTATTTTTATCGCCGCAATAGCTGCTGTTTTGTGAATAAAAATGTCCATTGGTAGTTGGTGCAGGATCACATTGAGCGCATGATCTGATTGCACCAGTAACACCCGCACATGCTACTCTTTGTATTCCATTTAATTTTTTAATGTTGTATTGTTTGTTTAGCGCTGGCTACCATACCAGAGCTCCATATGTAAGTATGGGTCTTATGACAGCCGTATACATCCACATGATTATACTTGGTTTGAGGACCCAAATTCCTGTTGACGATTCTCTTACAAGTATAGTAAGCCATGTATGCTTTGTTTATTCTTTTTTCTATATTTATTTTCCAGGACAGTTTGGTGTCAATCTCCACCCCTAAGTATTTAACTGTGGGGGATAGAGTGAGTGTTGTACCGTTTAGTCCCGGAAGTTGAAACTGAGGTATTTTGGTTCTGCTTGTGAATAGCATCAGTTCTGTTTTGTTCGGGTTAATTCCTAGTCCATTGTTTTTAGCCCGTAGGATTAACCTTCGAAGTGCTCTTTCCATAATCTCGCTGACTGTTGAAGAAATACCTGATACCAACAACACTATATCGTCCGCATACGCTACTGCTTTCACTCCTCCACCGTTTAGTTGGAGTAGTATTTCGTTCAGCGCTGCAACCCTTAGCAGCCATGGTGTATTGTTTGTGGTGTAGTGATTTTTCAATTACACTTAACACCTCGTGAAGGGCAGTTTCGTTTGATGGGCCCTTTATGTACGCATGTTGGGACTTCGATAACTTCTCCGCCATTATTGTTCTTACATATAAATCTATTAGCCTTTCTAGTACCTTCAACATAAAGGAACATTACTTCTTTTCCAGCTTCTTGGGATGTAAGATAGTTGAATGCTTGCTTTGTATATATTTTCAAGCCTTTGAACCATTGGTTCTACCAGTTTTTGCAGCATTATGGGCCTAATCACGTCAGGACCTGCCGCTTTAAATGGTGCAAAACTATTTACGGCATATTTGATTTTGCTTTTGTCTGCTATTTGGCTTCGATGATCAGCTGCGTTCAACGATGGTTCTGGTTGAACCCTCGTTGAAGGTGTTTGCTGACTCCCGGGGAAGTGTGTTGTAATTAGTACCTCCAGAGACTCTTTTGCCGAAGAGGTCCAATCACTTCCCTCCGCCCTAATGAAGGCAGTATTAATATGATCTTTGGATAGCATTTTGTTCAGCCAAGCGGTTTCTCTGCAACTTTCTATCGATGTGCAGAAAGATCTTCATGAGTCGTTTTTAGCTTTCCTGACTGCTTTTTTGTATCTTTTCATAATATCTTTATATGGCTGCCAGATTTTCGTTCTTAAACTCTCATTGAAAGCTTTCCTTAGTTGCGTTCTCAAATTCTTGAGCTCACTGTTCCACCAAGGAAGTGACTTTCTCTTTTTCAAAACTATTAGCGGAGTGGATTTATTGAAAGTTGTGGTTAAGATTTTTTCCAACCTCCCACCCCGGAAACCTATCAGAGCTTGGGAAAATAAAAGCTGGCTTATCGCACTTGTTGCATATAGTTAAATTGTTATTCAGAATATACTGCAAGAGTGACTCACCTCTGGTGTTTGTACTGGAGCTACCTCATACGGTGTGCCTTTCTTTGCGTTTGCATCACACCCTATTGGGACATCTTCCTTCCTGTTCTCCTCTACTAGTCTGGTGAAAGGGGCCGGTGGTATGTTTTCGTCATGGGCCAAGTAGGCCGAGACCAAGAAGAAGAGCTTTTCCTTCTGTTCCACCTTTACCACTGTGATATCTGCAGTGTTGTAATTAGGACAAAGAAATGCATTTATACTTCTATTGATAAGAGTGCATGCCCTAGGTTTACCTTTGTTCCGTGTGTAAAAAAGGTTATAGTTGCTGCTGTTTGGCCCTTTGATGGTGTCTTCATTGACCCAGGTCTCCTGTACTAGGCTGACGTCTATGCCCCCCTCGTTCATGAGGGTTGACAGATTCGCTGTAGCACTCTTCGAGTTATTGGGCATCTCGTGTTTCTTCGATGCACACATTCCTTAGCAACTGGCTGGCGTCGTCGACCTTTTCCGTGTCGTCTTCGTCAGCCGCTTTGTCGCCTTGGAAAATTTTTAGTCTGGCCTTGCGAATTCCGAAGCTGATTTTGTAGTCAGTCTTCTTGAAAGCCTCAATGGACTCATCGCATATGGCCACCACTTTTGGTCTGCTTGCTTTATTCGCTTTTTCCTCCTTGATCAGCTGCCACTCATCTATACCAGGTATAGATTTGTTCTGCAGCTTGATGCACCTCAGGAGTTTTTCGCCTGGCTCCTTTAGAGGGGGTAGCCAAATGCGAGGACGAGGTCTCTTCGGAATGTCCCTGGCGGGCCTCAATTGGAGGCCTACAAAGGCGTTGCTGATTTTAGCAACACTACCCGTCAGGAAATCTAGCGAGGCCTGGTCCGCGCACTTGATGACCCTGTAGCCCCTGACGGTCTCAGAGGAGTCAAACTCCGAGCGAGGACCCGCTGGATTGTCGAGAACAAAGCTTAGCACCATACTCGACAATCTGATGTCGATCTCCACCCATCTTTCCTGTGTAGTGCTCTGAGAGAAAGAATTCTCATCTATGACGGCCACTTGCAGGCTATCCTTGGCTACGTCGCAGAAATGCCTTGCCGCTGTTGTGCTGCTGTGTTCACCTTCACTCCGCCTAGGTCTTTTGGGCAGAGTTTCTAGTATTTCTGTGATAGAGCGATTCCTTTTTTGTGAAGTGCCCTCTTGTTGCTCTCTTCTAGAGGTTCTGATTGCTTCCTTTTTAGGTAGCTTTATTATTCCTCTACTATTGATTTGAGGCGCTTTGTTTCTGCCTCATAAAATGGGGTACCGGCTGCCTAGTCTTTGGCTATCTTCTCTAGTATGAAGACTGCCCTCTGGTACCGGTTTTTCCTCAGCTGATTCTGGGATTTCTTGCGCTTCTTTTTGTTTTGTCCTCTAGCCGCCAATGCACTTTGGTTGGTGTTCATGGCAGCTTTGGAGGTGGACGCTTCCTGCCTTACATCTGCTGTTTTCACTGCTGTATCTACCGGTATACTTTGGTTGGTATGTCCGGCAGTACTCTTACTCGTCTCCTGGCTGGAGGCGAGTAATTCGTCTTCTTCGGATTCCGTAATGGGATTCCAGTAATTCATGTCCTTAGTCGTCGCTGTTGCCGTCAATTTGGTTTTTGTTGTTGTTGTTGCGTTATTGTTTTTGTTAATTTTTGGTCCCACGAGTATGCCGGAGAGGGTTGGTCACCCGTCCGCAGAGACGGTATGCGGAGAGAAGGCTTTTATACTACCGACCTCGCCCGGGCATCGGAGGGGACCGTTCGCGATCAGCTATTTATTACCACCCGCTTACTTAAGCCCCTTCGCCACGCCAAAGCGACCAACTGGAAAGAGATAATACCTGCAATAAAATAAAAAAATATATGCTCCAAAAAAAGAGTTACTAATATTTTAAAAATAAATAATTTTAATATTACTGACGATAATAATTTCCAAAAATTTGCAGAAAAATATAAAAACAGTCGTAACGAAATTAAAAATATGAACATTAACTGCTTAGAGAGGATATAATCAAAATCTGTATACAAATTAAACGATTTAAATTTAAAGTCTTTATTTATTACAGCTCACTGGCTGTTCGTTTGACGTGAGTCCTAAAACTAACTTTACAATAATTTCTTAGCCTACAACTAACCATCGGCGTCACGCTGCGCTGCTACCGTTCTGCCACCGCTTTGCCTGTGCGAATTCTATTCTGCTGACATAGCGATTCGATGGAACATTTACAGTCGTTCACCGTGTGAACGCAGTTATGCTGACACAGTGGTTCACGTGGAATATTTGGCAGTCTACTGCGTACACATTGGCTAAATGAGTTAGACGTTTGATCTCCGTTTGCTCAAGTAATTTTAATTGGCTTGAACTCATTTTTATGCACACGAAATTGAGCAAGAGCTGTTTCTGTTTGCTTGAACTCGACTTACGAGCAATTGCTCGCTTGACTCAACTCAGCGCTTTTACTCGTTTTTATGCATGAGACCCATTGTATCATTTTGGTAACCAGCAATATATACAGTGATAATTTTTTTTTTTTTTTGCATTAGAGAAATGATTTTATAGTTTTAGTTAAAGGAAATATTAATCTCTACAAAAATATTCGAATTTATGAGGTTTTTTTTATTGTTACTGCTCCAATACCGTTATACCACGCCTCTTCGAGACTTCCATTCAGCTCTGCTAAATTCTTTGGTCATTTCCGTTCTACCTGAGCCTGCATTATAAACCAAAGGTTCTCAATGGGATGGAGATCCGGACTGTTACTTGGCCACTCCAAAGTCGAGACCACGATTTTTGATAAATTATTCTTCACCATAAGGAAAGAAAAAAAGGATAAGGATAAAATTTGTGGTTAAAATTATAGCAATAAACTCTAGTTGTACAAAAAAATGGATACTAACTATTTTGGTACGATGGCAGGGCGCAGAGTCATCCTGAAAAATAAGGACATCCGCTCGCGAAAAGTGGTTTTTCATTGAAGGTATTAAATTGGTTACAATTATTACTATTCCTATTGACGGTTCCTTCTAGTTGTTAGTTGCCCAAGGCCATAGAAAGAAAAGCAACCCTAGACCATTCGGCTGCCTACCTGCTTAGCAGTTTCTGAACACATTCGTCCTTGAACCGCTCACCAGTTCTCCTTCCCACGTAGGACATAACGTCGCTGCAAAAAATGTTAAATTTGGACTCATCTGAAAAGATTACATTTCGCCATCTTTTGTCCATGGTAAACGGGTTTGACGCATTTTTGAGGTTAAAAGTGGTTTTTTGGCCTTCGACGTACAGGTCTTGCGATATCCCTACCGACGTCTTCAAACAACTCCACTTTAATGTCCTCAGCAGTTTTGAAGTGATCCCTCAAGCTGATGGAATGTATCACCCGATCTTCTCTAGAACTTGTCTTTGCTCCAGAGCCAGTTTTTCTCTTAAGAGACCTGGATTTATCGAATTTTTTTAGAAATTCTCCAATGGAAGACATGCTGAAGCTAACTCTATCACTAATTTCCCGAATGGTCAGATTTTCTTTTCGGAAAATCAAAATAAATATTACTTTTCTGCAATTCGGACATTTTTTTTTAATTTGGCATATTTAATCTTTAACCAAGCACGAGCACAAAATAAACTTTGAAACTATTGAAAAATAAAACTAAAAGTTGTTATAAAACGTGTACAGAGCACTAATTTAAGTGAAAGAATAAACCTTTCCGCAAAAAATTACACTTGTCAATTACAATCGTGCTTTAAATACAAACCGATGGGTTGTCCGGATTTCACTGTCCGCTACTGTATGTATCGGGTGATTTTTTAAGAGCTTGATAACTTTTTTTTAAAAAAAAACGCATAAAATTTGCAAAATCTCATCGGTTCTTTATTTGAAACGTTAGATTGGTTCATGACATTTACTTTTTGAAGATAATTTCATTTAAATGTTGACCGCGGCTGCGTCTTAGGTGGTCCATTCGGAAAGTCCAATTTTGGGCAACTTTTTCGAGCATTTCGGCCGGAATAGCCCGAATTTCTTCGGAAATGTTGTCTTCCAAAGCTGGAATAGTTGCTGGCTTATTTCTGTAGACTTTAGACTTGACGTAGCCCCACAAAAAATGGTCTAAAGGCGTTAAATCGCATGATCTTGGTGGCCACCTTACGGGTCCATTTCTTGAGATGAATTGTTCTCCGAAGTTTTCCCTCAAAATGGCCATAGAATCGCGAGCTGTGTGGCATGTAGCGCCATTTTTTCAAAGATGCTGTTGGACGCAACGTTACGGTGAATGGCGATCGCTATCGTTCGATGCTAACAAACTTTTTTGTTGCCAAAAATGGAAGAACTGAACTTGGTTGACATGTGGTTTCAACAAGATGGCGCTACATGCCACACAGCTCGCGATTCTATGGCCATTTTGAGGGAAAACTTCGGAGAACAATTCATCTCAAGAAATGGACCCGTAAGTTGGCCACCAAGATCATGCGATTTAACGCCTTTAGACCATTTTTTGTGGGGCTACGTCAAGTCTAAAGTCTACAGAAATAAGCCAGCAACTATTCCAGCTTTGGAAGACAACATTTCCGAAGAAATTCGGGCTATTCCGGCAGAAATGCTCGAAAAAGTTGCCCAAAATTGGACTTTCCGAATGGACCACCTAAGACGCAGCCGCGGTCAACATTTAAATGAAATTATCTTCAAAAAGTAAATGTCATGAACCAATCTAACGTTTCAAATAAAGAACCGATGAGATTTTGCAAATTTTATGCGTTTTTTTTTTAAAAAAAGTTATCAAGCTCTTAAAAAATCACCCGATATATAAGTCAATCTGTGATGAATGGCTTTATATCGTATACATTGAGAAAACAGCACTTCTACAGTTTCTCACATTCACGTTGCAGACGATTTCTACATTCGCTATAAGACGAAACCGTGAACGCATTACAATTACATATGTATATTTGGTATCTTATTATCTTAACATACTTACGTATATACTATAGGTATTAGACTAACTAACTTTCATAACTACATTTTGATCCATGTTTCAATGTTTATATTATATTAAAATTCATCTAACTCGTTTTGTCATAAGGTACATACGAATATGCATAATTTTTACTACCGACAGATACTATATAAGTCGTAAATCCAACAGAAAATTGTTATGTTAAGTATATGAGAACTAGTATTTACCGATTTTATCAACTCTGCACAATTCTCGGAAGGCTGAATGTTCCATCTGTTCCGCAAAATCCATCTCGTATGATCGCTTAAAAGGCAGGAATGCCAAATGTCGTACCGGTTCTACGTTACCGTAATTGACCCGGGTTTTGTCCGGCCAATGACTGTTATTTCGGAGATCCAGCCCTGCTTGAGTCGGTAAGTTCTTTTTTGTAGTTTTTGTGGTGACATATTTACAAGCATGCGCATATAAGTAAGTTTGTTTACGTAATATTTGTTTGGCAGTATCATGCACCCATATGTATATTTTTAAGCAAACTTTTCATTCAATGCTAAGCTCTGTTAATGCGCCACAGTTAATATACATACTTATCTCCTTCCGAAATGACTGAGGTAAAACATCTCCATCGCATTTTGTTAGGTTTTCTGAAAGTATTTCCCTTCATCCAGCAGACTGAGGTAAAACATCTCCATCGCATTTTGTTAGGTTTTCTGAAAGTATTTCCCTTCATCCAGCAGACGTACTTTACAATTTCGCACGTGCACCAATCAGAAGGCAGTATATGTATGTATGAATGATTTTCGTTAACTATGTTTTAAATAAAAATAATTTAAAAGTGCATATGTATGTATATTGATACATTAGACTGGTATTGGGTTGTTCACTAAGTAATTTCGTTTTGCTAGTGCAATGTAAACAAAAATTTTTATTGTATAAAACATTTTATGAAATTATATATTCTCCATTTTGATCAAATACTTATTTCCATCGTTCGGACAAGAAACTGATTCCACGCTCGTAAACATTTTGATACTTTCATGCAAAAAACTGGTCAAAGTAGTTTTTGACGTCCTGATTTGGTGTGAACGTTCTCTCGTTTAAAAACTTTGCAGAGACCGGGAAAAGTAATCGTTCGAAGGTGCAAAGTTTGGAGATTATGGTAGATGTAGAAGCCCATCTCATTTCAGTTGCAAAAGGCTTGGAGAGTCTTCAAACATGTATGAGGACTCGCATTATCCTGATGGAAAACTACACGTTTTCTATTAATTATTTCTGGCCTCTTTGGTTTGACTGCGTCACTCGATTTGTTAAGCTGAAATGTAACTTACATTAGAAATAATGTGATATTGTTGAGCAAAAACTCAAAATGAGCAATCCTGTTGAAACCCCTCATACAGATATTTTAACTTTTTTTGGTAGCGAACGGTCTTCGAATTAGTTTGAGATGTTTCATCCTTTTTAAGTCATGATTTCTTGCGTTTTACTTTCTTATAAATAACTCACTTTTTCGCCTGTAACAATGCGCTTCTAAAATGTGTCACCTCTTTGACGATTGATAAGCAAATCTCAATCGTTAATGCGACGAAGCAAATTGCGTTCTGTAAGAACACGTGAAACCCATATGACAAGCTTGGAAATTAAACCTAGATGTTTCAAGTGCTTATGAACGGTCGCACAGAACAAATTTATTCTTTTAAAAATTTCCCAAGTTGTTATTTGACGAATTGCAACTAATAATTATTCACACTTGTAGAAATCCCAGATGTGATCTTGTGAGTAATGCTCAGAGCATACGGAAATTATGAAAATAACACTTCTCCAGCCCGCTGAATGGCAGGGAAAGCATAAAATCAGGAGATGGTGAACCCGATCCTTCTACCGATGATGATAGAGCAGAAGTTCCATTGCCCGACGATAAGGAAGTTCGATGGATTGCCGGCCGACAGGTAAAAGCATGCTCAACCATTGGAATTTAGGTTTGCTCCACAAAAAGGGGACCACAAAATCTGCGCCAACTGCCGTTGGATAAGCCTCCTCAACATCGCATATAAGGTTCTATCGAGCGTATTGTGTGAAAGATTAAAGCCCACCGTCAACAAACTGATTGGACCTAATCAGTGTGGCTTTGGCCAGGAAAATCAACAATTGACCAGATATTCACCATGCTCCAAATCTTAGAAAAGTCCCGCGAAAAGCTCTGTCATAACTTCGAAATCGTAGATAATTTCGTCTATCTTTGAACCAGCATCAATTCCAACAACAACGTCAGTTTCGAGATCCAACGGAACATAGCCAATAGGTGCTACTACGGACCAAGTAGGCAATTGAGAAGTAAAGTTCTCTCTCGACGAACAAAAACAAATTTGACGCAGTACCCGCGGAGTGAACCATAAGAAGGGGAAGACCTCCAAAGGAGGTCTAGAAGGACCTGGCTTCGCTTCGAATCTCCACTTGGTGCCACCTTGCGAAAAGAAGAAACGACTGGCGCGCTGTTGTTAACTCGGCTATAACCCCGTAAGCGGTGTATACGCCAATAAAGAAAATTTATACACACCGGTTTCAGGAGTCCTTTCAGATCATGGTGCCTCCTCAAAATTGAAATTGCCAGAACGAAATTATGGAACCAAAATATGGCATTGGCGTTTGGTCAACACGTGTTCTTCGTGCACGTTAAATAATATTCGCCTTGCTTAAACTGCATTTTTACCCATTTTGTAGCAAAACTGTAAAATCCTTCGGTTGGCAGATAAGACTTTGGAGTGGTACGATGGCAAGCAGGCTAAGCAGGGACCTGAGAAGTAGGATCAAATGAGCCCTCACCTTCGATCAAGCAGCAGAGGTCGCAGGAGAGGGAATGATCCCGTTCTTTTTGTTAGTGAGTGTTGTGTGGTGACGTCTGTCTGAGCGTGGTGGTGTTCTTTGGTGTGATATGTTGCATTAGGGGGCGGCAGTTTTTTCAAGGTAGAGTGGTGTGTATGTTACAAGCAACACATTTGTATAAGTAATAAAAGAAACTTGCACTTTTGTGACCACTAGCAGAACTGAGCTCCTTAACGTAGCACTATCCTCTAGAGAAATTACTCACCTGATCTTGGAATGGAGAGTTCTAGGCGAATACTTCTTCTATGATCATAAGTACATTAGTTTTAACTTGTACGCGGTGTGCCCCTTTAGGAATACCAATTGGCCTGTATTGCTGGAAGTTTCCATCAGCTCTTTCAACTGCGCCTGACAAGGACTCGATCATATCCGCAAGTGCGATTTATGAGCTCATCAAGGACTTCAGCTATGTTTTTAGGACTACTCTTAAAGGCTCTTGTCATCTGAATACTCAAGAAAATCTCTTTTATGGACATCGGAGCTAATGAGGATCAGATATTCGAGCAGAAGATTCTTCAACAAAGACCGTTGAAGTAGCTCTAATTAAGATTGGGCGCGAAAGTGTAGTGTGGTGTTAAGAGTCCTCAATCTGTAAGCGGATTTTGACGAAAATCTCCACAGAGGTATCTGAGAAATACGGAGAGTGGTGGAATCGCGATCTGTGAAGAGTCGTTGAAACAACTCCTGCATGGTCGGATGGAGAAGCGCCGAGGGGGCAGCGTAGTCTTCCTAGACATTTTGGATAAAGGTCACCTTACATGGGCGTTTAATTCATTCAAAGCTTTCAAGTTCCCGGACCCTGTGGCATCATATTGGCGCAACTGCAGCGGACGGTTAAGTTCTCATTCAGCTGCCTGGCCCTATCTGGCCCCTGTTGGCAAGAGTTATCCTGCGTTGGATTTCCAGGCTGACATTGTTGGCGGTATTTACGCTGGTTCCCACATATATGAAACTATTTAACACTTCAAAGTAATGACTGTCAACAGTGACGTGGGAGCCAAGTCGCGAGTGCGACGACTGTTTGTTTGATGACAGGAGATATTTCTTATTGCCCTCGTTCACTGCCAGACCCATTTGCTTGGCTTCCTTGTCCAGTCTGGAGAAGGCAGAACTAACGGCGCGGGTGTTGAGGCCGATGATATCAATATCACCGGCATAAGCCAGCAGCTGTACACTCTTATAAAAGATTGTACCTGCTCGATTAAGTTCTGCAGCGCAAATTATTTTCTCCAGCAGCAGGTTGAAGAAGTCGCACGATAGGGAGTCGCCCTGTCTGAAACCTCGTTTAGTATCGAACGGTTTGGAGAGGTCCTTCCCGATCCTGACGGAGCTTTTGGTGTTGCTCAACGTCAGTTTACACAGCCGTATTAGTTTTGCGGGGATACCAAATTCAGACATCGCACCATGAAGGCTGCTCCTTTTCGTGCTGTCGAAAGCAGCTTTGAAATCGACGAAGAGGTGGTGTGTGTCGATTCTCCTTTCACGGGTCTTTTCCAAGATTTGGCGCATGGTGAAAATCTGATCGGTTGTTGATTTTCTAGGTCTAAAACCACACTGAGGATGGAGTCATGTGTAAATTCCAATCGTTGGGCATGCATTTGTCCGACCATATTTTACAAAGAAGCTGATGCATGCTCCCTATTAGTTCTTCGCCGCCGCGTTTGAATAGCTCGGCCGGTAGTCCGTCGGCCCCTGCCGCTTTGTTGTTCTTGAGGCGAGCAATTGCTATTCGAATTTCTTCATGATCGGGCAATGGAACGTCTGCTCCATCGTCATCGATTGGGGAATCGGGTTCGCCTTCTCCTGGCGTTGTGTGTTCACTGCCATTCAGCAGGCTGGAGAAGTGTTCCCTCCATAATTTAAGTATGCTCTGGGCATCGGTCACTAGATCACCCTTTGGGGTTCTACAAGAGCATGCTCCGGTCTTGAAACCTTCTGTTAGCCGCCGCATCTTTTCGTAGAATTTTCGAGCATTACCCCTGTCGGCCAGCTTATCAAGCTCTTCGTGCTCACGCATTTCGGCCTCTTTCTTCTTCTGTCTGCAAATGCGTCTCGCTTCCCTCTTCAACACTCGGTATCTATCCCATCCCGCACGTGTAGTGGTCGATTGTAACGTTGCGAGGTAGGCAGCCTGTTTTCTCTCCGCTGCGACACGGCACTCCTCGTCGTACCAGCTGTTCTTTTGCACTTTCCGAAAACCAATGGTTTCGGTTGCAGCTGTACGTAAGGAGTTTGAAATGTCGTCCCACAGTTCCCTTATACCGAGTTGTTGACGAGTGCTCTCAGATAGCAGGAGTGCAAGCCGAGTGCAGAAAATCGTTCGGCTGTCTGTTGTGATTGCAGCTTCTTGACGTCGAATCTTCCTTGTGTTTGTTGGCGCGCGTTTTTTGCTGCACAGAGGCGGGTGCGAATCTTAGCTGCAATAAGATAGTGGTCCGAGTCGATGTTAGGACCTCGGAGGGCACGCACATCTAAAACACTGGAGACGTGTCTTCCGTCTATCACAACATGATCGATCTGGTTGGTAGTTTTTCGATCCGGAGACAGCCAGGTAGCTTGATGAATCTTCTTATGCTGGAATCTAGTACTACAGATAACCATATTTCGGGCCCCGGCGAAGTCGCTCAGCCTCAACCCATTTGGGGATGTTTCGTCGTGGAGGCTAAATTTACTGACCGTAGTGCCAAAGATACCTTCTTTGCCCACCCTGGCGTTAAAGTCGCCAAGCACGATTTTGACATCGTGGCGGGGGCAGCGCTCATATGTGTGCTCCAAGCGCTCATAGAAGGCATCTTTGGTCACATCGTCCTTCTCTTCCGTCGGGGAGTGGGCGCAAATCAGCGATATGTTGAAGAACCTCGCCTTGATGCGGATTGTGGCTAGACGTTCATTCACCGTAGTGAATGATAGTACTTGGCGACGTAGTCTCTCTCCCACCACGAATGCCACACCAAACTTCCGTTCCTTTATATGGCCACTGTAGTAAATGTCTCGAGGACCTACTCGTGTCAGTCCTTGTCCCGTCCATTGCGTTTCTTGGACGGCGGTGATGTCAGCTTTCGCTCTAACGAGGACATCAACCAGCTGGGCAGCGTCACCTTCCCATTTAAGGGACGGGACATTCCAGGTGCATGCCTTAATATCGTAGTCCATATTTCATTTGCCATGGTCGTCATCATAAGGGGGGTCGCTCATCCTAGGCTTGTTGCGTCTTTTCATTGGGGTGTTTTTTTTTACGTGGCGGGTCCCAAACCCATCGCACAACCCTATGTAGGGGATGTTTCGCCTTCTCACTTTAGCTTGCCTTCAAACGGATGTTCTTAGGCTACTCAGAGGATACTTGGTCAAAGACCGGCAGTCGTGAGCTGCTTGCGCCATATGTAAAATAATCGTTTCTGGCCACTCCCAAGTGAATGGCGATCAGAGAACTTTCCTCACTTGCGTGAACGTCTACACATGGCCCCATTCTCCTATCGTTAATACCACTTACGCGGTTATAGCCAAGTTTACTAAAGCGCGTCATTCGTATATTTACTGTAGATAAGGGCGCGTACTGCAAATGGGAAAGGTACTCAAGTTTTTGGAAAAGTAACGTGAGGGATCATAAATAGAAAGGTACATAATTTTAAAGTGGCTGATGTCGTCGACGAATTCATAATTGGAGTAGACTTTCAACAAATAAAAAATCTACACTGACATGTAGAGTAGGGTTATGACTTATACGAACACGAAAGTGACCCTTATGTTCGGATAAGGTAACTAACACAACATTAGACGAGTGCTAATAATAGAGAAGCAACAGATTCCACCAAAATCAGAAGCACTTATTTGGACAGAAATATATGGAAACTATGGTCGAAACAAGTTTTGGGTTGTTGCGGCAGCAGAAGATTCTACGCTACGTAGGAAAACTTTGACTATTACAGGGAAGGATAAATATGTTCAAGTAAGAATACTTAATGAGTTCACGTCAATATTTTAACATTGCAGAAGAGCTACATTATGACAGTGTCAGGAGATTAGGATCATTATATATTGCGAAATACGTCCATTAGCGAAAATGACATATCGAGCGAAATTAAGGCATAGACCAAGGAACTAGAGGCAGACCACCAAAATAAGGCAAAACAACTTCTTCTTAGATACTCAACCATTTCTGATACAAACCAGGAAGAACAATAGTGTTGAAACAATTTATTAACACTGGTGATTCAAGGCAATCCAGACTTATGGATCAGGTATTAAAAGGATTGCAATGGAAGCTTTAAATAAATGCTTCGATGAACCTATTAAGAACTTAGAAGAAAATTTTCAACGGATAGCTACCGCTGATCTAAAGCTGAGCATGAGGTAGGATTTTTCTTTCCAAAAAGGAAATAAGTTACTTAGGACACAAAGTGACAACTGAGGGCATTTGCTCTTCCAATGAAAAGATATAGGCAGTAAAAGATTGTCCCATTCATAAAAATTTATTTTAGAACTCGGAAAAAATTACTGGCGTTGGTGAAGTGGTCGAGTGAGGACAGATCATGCAGCTTTAAAATGGCTTCTACAATTCAGGACTGTCATGGAAATGCAAATGCGGTGTCACGCTGTTCCTATAAATTTAAATGCAGAAACCGAATAAGACATTATAGATGTCCGATCAATGATAATAACATTAAACCAGGATCTGGAAGAAGTATGAAAATGTCAGCAAGAAGATCCAGATTTGAAATATTTAATACATGCAGTGGAGGTGAACAAACGAAAAGAACAGCTGCTTAAAGCCCAGTCGCAAATGCATATTGCGCGCATTGCAATAATTTAAAGTTGGTGTCTGGCTGCTTGCATCGTGTATGAGAAAGTGAAGATGGGCAAAGCTCCCGTGCTCTGGTGATTGTTCCGGAAGAAAGAATTTCCGAAGTTCTCGACAAGCTGCACATCGGTATAAGTGGATGACACATGGAAATGACTAAAACCTTAGAGAAATGAAAACAAAGATGGGTTAGTTGCCGCCAATCAGTTACGAAGTGAACCGCAGAGTGCATTTTAGTCTCTTAAGTCTGGGATCAGGAGTAATTTTCAGATGAAACAGTACAACTCAGGATATGATCTTCGGTGAGCAATGGATTTGAAGTTTGGAATCAACGCCAATGGAGGAAGGAATGCTAAGGAAGTTAACAGCAATCCAGAAGATGAGGTGATGGATATACAGCTTGTATGTAGGAGAGTGCACCAATATTATGAGCAATGAAATGAAAGCAAAATACAACAAGCCAATGAACTCGGAGGGCTTTATTAGAGAATAAGATTGGGTATTGATACATAACCCACACCGAAAGAAAAATCTGACTTCAAACTTCCAGTGATCGGGTAAAACTAGAATAGGAGGTGTTATTAAAAACTCCTTCTTTGTAAAGAAAGACGCATAGTACCTGTTTAAATGAGTTAAGCCTCCCCCACCCTACCCGAGAAAAACGGGCGCACCCTAAGGAAACACTGCACAATACACCACATCCGATGATACCATACTTATACATCATAATACAACACAACACCAACACAACTCACCACACCTACCCACTAAACAAAAAGGATGGACAAAAGGATAATATTATCTATTCGTCACATGCGAATCAACATTCGCCTTTAATGTATTATATATTCGTTATTCGACAACAATCCCCCGCGATGCAGTTATCACTTCGATACCCCCAATCTAATAATTGGAACATTCAATTTTTAAAACATTTAACTTTAGCATTGAAGTATTTAACCTTAAAATAACATTATACAAAGTTAAAGATTTTCATAATAAATTATATTGTTATTATAAACTTGAATGTCACGAATAAAAATTATTATATGTGTGTGTGATAACATGTAAACAATTTTGGCTTATACAAGGTGACGCAAAAATAACCTTACGATATTTTTTTGCTGTAATTTTTTTAAAAAATTATTAAATTTTTTTACATCAAGTCGAGAATATAATATCATGTAAATGGCCGCCGCCACAGTTGATTGTTATTTGAGCTCTTTTAATGGCATTTTCCATCACTTCGGCTAAAACTTCCGGCGATAGCTCCTCACATTCTTGACGGATATTGTCTTTGAGATCTGCAAGAGTCTGAGGCTTGTTTACATAAGCCCGCGACTTCAAAAAGCCCCACAAAAAGGAGTCTGGTGCGGTCAAATCAGGCGATCTTGCTGGCCAGTGCAAATCGCCTAAACGGGATATTAGGCGCCCGGGAAATGCATCCTTCAGCATATCGGTTGTGTTACGTGCAGTGTGTGCCGTTGCACCGTCCTGTTGGAACCACGTGTTTTCCAATCCCAATTCATCAAGTTGCGGCAAAAAGAACTCGTTTATCATTGCTCTGCTCACCACTCACAGTAACCGTTTGGCCCGGGACGTCTCCGAAGAAAAAAGGTCCGTTGAGTCCCCCACAAAAACAGCACACCATACAGAGACTTTGAGCGGATGTAATGGCTCTTCGTGGGTTACACGCAGATTTTCAATGCCTCGGAAGCGTAAATTTTCCTTATTTTCGTACCCGCTGAGATGAAAATGGGCCTCATCACTCATAATTATTTTTGATAAAAAATCATCTTCCTGTTGGTGGTGATTAAGGATGGCTTGAGCGTATGTTAAACGCAATTGGCGGTCAGCAGCTAACAGCTAATTCACCGTCTGGACTTTGTACGGAAACATCTTCAAATCTTGTCTGCGACGGAATTCACGTTGTGCCAAAGTCACCGACCGATTATTGGTCAAATAAATAGTCACCAATAACCCGCGTTCTGGAGCAGTGTAGCGCACCATTGTTTATTTACGTGTATTTCGCATGTGTTTACTACACAAATGTCGAAACAGAACTAACATTAAAGGTCAATTCCAAAATTTATAGCATTTTCTGATAGGAGGATTACATTTGCGCCACCCTGTACATATGAACATAGTGATTACGAAAGTAAAAATAGAGATATACTGCTTGCAAAGCAAATAGCACGGTGAAGTGACAAAACTACTAAGTAGTAATGAATGTACAAACATACAAATGTAAGATATATGTACAAGAAAAAGACAAAAAACAAAAAAGGCAGTGGCTTTTTCTATCCCTATGTACCTTTGTTTGCTTAAATATTTAAAACTATGCAACGAATTTTGATGCGTTTTTTTTAATAGATAAAGTGATTGAAGAGAAAAGTTTATATGCAAAATAACATCCATTAAATAGTGGAGAAATACTGTTATTTTTGAGATTTCTAATGTGAAGTCGTAAATAATAACATTTTTTCCGCTAACATCGCAAATGCAGGCTGAACACTGCGAGATTTAATTAAACAATCTACTAAGTATTGTACACGTTGAAAAGGTCTACAGAAACTCCGCAATGGTATATGTCTATCTCTTATGGATATCCCACAATAAAATTTTATTGTCATTTACTGTTTACGACAAATGATTATTACTGGTCGTTAAACAAGAAAAGACACTGCTGAACATGCCAAAAATTATGAAGGAAACAAGTGTAGAATTCATCAAACGAGAATCCGCTGTTTTAAATTGCTTGTCGGTTCTATCGGCATAAAATGTTCCCACAGGCCATTGGGACCCTATTTTGGTAAACATATGTACCACAGCATTACCAGAGAAATCGTTATTTTTGTGGGAGCAATCGCACTCACTATGAAAGAAGTGACCAACGTGGCCACAAATGAAAAAGTTTTTGACTACCCAATATGAAATTGCGGAAAGCCTAAAGAAAAAAATAGTCAGAAATAAGAACATTAAACACGACCAATAAAGAAGCTTGAACAGACCCGAAGATAGTGCAAAAACAATTTAAACATAAGCTTTTACGAAGCGCAATTGTTCATATCCGAATAGAAAAAATACACGTCATGCGAACTATGCACAAAAATAATTTTGTCCGGTCAAAAAGACCTTGCACAAATTGCCTATCATATAAAATGCATACATATAAAAACTGCAAAAACAAATTTAATTGCTTACATTGTCACAACATTTGTCAGCTCAACCCAAAAGAGCGAGTTAAGGAATGTATTCCTTATAGTAGTAACAAACATCAAAACAACCATTTGTCTCAGTAAACAGAATGCAGAAACAACCTTGAGTTGGAACAATTGAAATGCACTATCACTACAACAAACCATCCTAAATAAACAAGTATCAAAACAACATTGAGTTTGAATACCACAACAACATTATCTTAAAACAAAGCAAATGTATCTAAGAAAACAATATACATACAAGTTAATGCAACCCAAACCCACTAAAATAAACCTCTATCCCATTTATCTCTAGTAGACACATATGTAATGTAAATCGACACCTCATTCATCCATAGGATCAATCCAACCGCCTATCATAACAAATAGAATTAACGTAAACAAAGAATATTAAAATCAACAATAGCCAAACAAAGAATATTAAATCAACAATAGCCAATTGGCAAAGTCATCATAAAATCTACTGGAATACAATTACAGAACTTGATCACGCAAGAAGAAATGCCACAGCCATCCTTTTGCATGATCAGCATTATGATACTATAAGAACTAAAATTAAGAGATAAATAGGACGGTGATGAGTTGTAAATCATCAGTTATTAGTAATAAGTCTTAAGCTATAGTTATAAGTTCTTTTTAAAAAAAACCAATAAATAAAATAAAAAATTAATTGGCGCCCGAGCAGGGACCCGCACAAAAATATCCTTCATCAAGTGTGGTTCGACTCCACTAAAAAGACACGGATGTCCATATAGGATGTGTGGGTTCATAAATAAAAAAAATAATATAAACCTCCAAGTTTCCATAAGGTTACCCGAATAAACAAAGGTACCGGAAACAAAACTATAAATCAAGTATCCCATAAAAAGGAGAAAAAAGTGTAAAAAAAATTTAATCAACAAAACCTCCAAGTTTCCATAAGGTTACCCGAATCAACAAAGGTAACGGAAACAAACCTATAAATCGAGTATCCCATAAAAAGGAGAAAAAAGTGTAAAAAAACCTAATCAAGTATCCCAGAAAAGAAAAGGGAGAAAAGAAAAATAAAACAAATTAAAACTTTAACAAACTAACAAGATATTAAACATAACAAAGTTTACAACAGCAAAGACAAAGAAAAAATATATTTAAAATTAATAATAACAAAATCTTGCAAAGCAACAACAAGAACATTATTTAAAAACATAAAAACCGAAATATTTCAAAACTACAATAACGCAAATATTAAAAAACAACAAAATCAACTAAGCAGTGGCAGCAACAACGGCAGAAGCAACTACAGCAGAACAGCGAACAACAACAATAGCAACAACAACAACAGAAACAACTACAGCGGAGCGTCAGCAGCGGCAGCAACAACGGCAGAAGCAACTACAGCAGAACAGCGGTAATAGCAACAACAACCACAGAAAAAAATACTCGTAAGCTTATTTTTAAGAACAGTATAAGTAAAATATATATATAACATAATATAATACAGTATATGATATACATATATAAGACTTTAATAAGAATAAACATACTTAATTGTTAGAATACGACAGACGATTGACACAAATCCTTTGAGAAAAATTTGAGTGAATGTATCATAGTGATATTAGTGAAACTGGATAAAATTATAGAAAAATTTAGCAAAATGAGTGTAGCAAGCAATACCACAGGAATGCTCACAGCAGAAATTATTTCAGAATTAATAAAAAGGAATACAATTTCGTTACAAAATGAGATAGAACTTTTGAAAAATCAAATAACTCAATTAACGACGAGAGATAATATAACAGAATACACAGTACAGACTATTGACGCAAATGTTAGATGCGACGAATCATTAGAGATAATAAAATCCTTACCGGAGTTTGCAGGAAAACCTGAAGCATACGTTAGTTGGCGAGAAGCCGCCCATAAATCAATGTCTTTGTATAACCGTGGTAGCAAAAGATACTTTGCCGCACTAACAATATTAGGAAATAAAATAATACAATACGCAAATGACGTTCTTACAAATCACGGAACGGTTCTTAATTTTGACGCAATCATAAGTCCTTGGATTTCGCCTATGCCGATAAACGACCAATCCATATCCTTGAACAGGAGATAAGCATTCTTCGACAAGGAAACTTGTCCATCATTGATTATTATAACGAAGTCAATAAAAAATTAACTTTGATAATTAATAAGACGATAATGTCACATGGTTCAAATAAGGGACTAGTAGATCAACTTAATGACCAACACAGGAAAAATGCCTTGAGAATATTCATTTCAGGACTTAACGGTTCCTATCAAACATTTTGTTCTCATTAGCCCCATCTGATTTACCAAATGCTTTAGCGAAAGCTCTAGAATTAAATTCAAACAATATGAGAGCAAATTTTGCTTTCCAATTCAGTAGAGTCAGGCTCAGCTGAACCCAGTAAAATTGCAAGTTCATAATCCTCAACATCTCCTCTAAACTTCACAAATAACCAGTTCCAGAACAATTTAAGATTCCCTCAAGTAAACAAAAATAACCAACAATATGCACAAAGATATAACCAAGGATTCCAGAACAAAAATAACCAACAATACGTACAAAGATTTAATCAAGGATACCAAAGAAACCAACCTGAACCAATGGACGTGGATTCCAGTATCCACAAACAAACTCAACACGAACAAACATACACCAAACGGAATTTTGAAGAACATAAAAGAACACCACAACCTCCATCTAAAATTCAACGCATAAATAATATTCAAGAACAAGCTTTTTTAGGCTAAAGACAGGACTCCCATACATTTATAGGTACTGCGGAGTAACAGGAAGAAAACTAAAAGTCCTAATTGACACAGGAGCCACTTGTTGCTATTGCAAACCAAACACTTTTTTATATAAAGATAAATTAGATATAATTAAAAGAGTAAAAACAATTAACGGATTCACCACTATTGAAGATTATAGTGATGTAAATATCTTCAATACGATACAGAGATTTTACGTAATAGAAAATTTAGAAGCAGATATGCTAATAGGGCTTAATATTTTGAAAAAAGCAGGAGTTGTAATAGATTTAAAGAATGAAATATTAAAATATAATAACAAAACGGAAAAAATTTATATTGAAAATAATAATGAAAATTTTAATACTACCTTGGGAAGCTTAAATGCTCCTATGGCGCCCGCTGATGAATTATGCCAGCAATTATGTAATTTAAGTACTACTCTGAGACAAAAAGATCCTAGAAAGCCAGCGAAGAATAATACCGCTTATAATAATTTAAAAAATGGAAATCTTGAATATTTGAAAACAGAAACAAAGAATGAAATCGAAAAAATTCATTCAAATATAAATACAAATTTACCCTTTAGAACGAACGTTAAAGCTGAAATACGCACAATTGTTGAAACTCCCATATGGAGTAAACAGTACCCATACCCCTTGTCCGTTAATACTTTTGTGAACAATGAAATAAAGAATCTATTAGATAATGGTATAATACGTCCAAGCAATAGCCCCTATAATTCACCGATATGGGTCGTACCAAAGAAAGGAATAAATGAAAATGGTACACCAAAACTTAGGCTAGTTACAGATTATAAGAAAATTAATGAAAATACAGTTCCCGATAAATACCCTATCCCAGACACAAATGTTATATTAGCAAACTTAGGAACAGCAAAATACTTCTCTACTCTAGATTTGGAGTCAGGTTTCCATCAAATTACAATGCAGGAAAAGGATATAGAAAAAACAGCTTTTAGTGTCAACAATGGCAAATATGAATATTTAAGACTACCTTTCGGATTAAGGAATGCCCCTAGTATATTTCAAAGAGCGATGGATAATATATTACGCAATTATGTAGGAAAGTTTTGTCATGTATATATCGATGACATAATAATCTATTCAAATAATATAGAAGAACATAGAGAACACTTACAGGTAATAGTCAAAACACTTAAGGATGCCAATATGAAAATATCTTTAGAAAAATCAAAATTTTATGAAACCGAAGTCGAGTTTTTAGGATATATGGTTGCCCAAGGAATTATTAAAACAGACCCAAAAAAATTGAGTGCATTAAACACTTCCCTATTCCATCTACTTTGAGACAATTACGAAGTTTTTAGGAATTACAGGATACTATAGGAAATTTATTCAAGACTATGCTTTAATAGCAAAACCCTTAACCAGATACTTGTCAGGAGAAAATGGAAGAATTTCCCAACATATGTCAAAGAAAGTAAAACTGGATTTAGACCAAGAAGCAGTTATTGCATGTGAAAAACTCAAAAATCTATTAGCAAACCAAATTGAACTGGCACAACCAGACTATACAAAAAAATTTATTTTAACTACTGACGCATCAAATGTTGCAGTCGGAGGAGTTCTGTCCTAAGAAGATAAACCAATCACGTTCATATCAAGGACATTAAATAACACTGAACTAAATTATGCCACAAATGAGAAAGAGTTATATGCTATCGTATTTGCTTTGAAAACTTTAAGGAATTACCTTTATGGCGTTACAAACCTAGAAATCCACACGGATCATCAACCTTTAACATTTGCAGTTTCTACCCGTAATCCTAATGCTAAAATGAAGCGATGGCATGCATTAATCGAAGAATATTCTCCAAAAATCATATACAAACCGGGAAAAACTAACGTTGTAGCAGACGCTATTTCACGACAATACTTACACAATATATCAGACATTTCAAGTAACAGCACTCAACATTCAGCAGAAAGTAGCGACAATATAAATATAGCAGAAACAACCCGACCACTAAATCAATATTCGCAACAGATATTACTGAGTAAAGCTAGATTCACAATACATGAATCAATTACAAATTTCGGAAAAACACGGCACATTATAGATTATGATACAGTTGACAATTTGATAAATATACTTAAAGAATTTTTGAAACCAAATGTGGTTACAGGTATACATTGCACCGTAGAAGATTTGTACGAAATAAAATCCAAATTATTAGAAACATTCAATATTAAATTTTTTTATACTAAAAACTTCCCAACGGACATAACTAACACAGAAGATCAAAACATGATTGTCGAAGAAACACACAATCAAGCACATAGAAATTTTAGAGAAAACTTAAAACAAATATGTAAATTATATTATTGGCCAGACATGACCAAACAATTTAAGGAATATGTTCGAAATTGTGACATATGTAACAAAAACAAATACAATCGCCACCCTCAAAGAGTGCCAATCGGTGAAGCCCCTATACCAGAAAGGGAAGGAGAACAAATTCATATAGACATATTTTTGTACAGAAATTAAAGTTCTTAACAGCAGTAGACGCTTATTCCAAATACTTAATAACCAAACACATAGATGACAGAATAGACCTAGATCAAAAGGTCCTCGACATACTTCAAAGTTTTCCCGAGACAAAACACATTACCTGCGATAATGAACCAGGTTTCTCTTCAATTCAATTCAAATCTTTAATGCAGAGAATGAACATCGAAGTTTATTATTGCACCCCGAAACATAGTACCACAAATGGTCAAGTTGAAAGAGTACATTCAACCCTAATAGAACTATCACGTTGTATCCAACAGGAATACCATTTAATTAGCGATTTAAAAAGTATCTACAGGGCTGCACAACAATACAATAAATCAATCCATTCCGTAACTGATAAAAAACCTATAGATATATATCTTAATAAAATCACACACAATGAAATACCATTAAAGCTAAGCAACGCACAGGAAAAAATGATAGAAAGAAATAATAAGAATAGAATAATAAAACCATATAAAAAGAACGACGTTATATATGAAAAAATAATAGGAGAAAGAAATAAGTTACAACCAAAATACAAAAAACAAAGGGTAAAAGAAGATTTAGGTAATACCGTAAAAATATATAGCAAGTCAAGAATAGTTCATAAAGATAATATAAAATTATAAAATTATAAAATTAATTCCAGAAAATGATTCTTACATCGATAATTATCCTTTTGATACCATTCACTCAATGCGAAATTACTGACTATACGAGAGACGATTATGTCCTAATAGAAATTGGACCAGCCGCGACTTACACTGACTGGGGAGACATATTTCACATAACAAATTTGACATATTATAAAGAAATTCTATATGACACAAAAACAAAACTAATTAAGGAATCACATAGCTCAAACTTTATAAAAATCAAGACTAGTGATACGGGAAACACAATTTATTATAATAAATTTAACACGGACTTAGAAATGGACCAAATAGAACGACTGATATCACAATTAGAAATTACGACGGACAGAAAATCGAAAAGAGGTATAAATGAACTCGGTACAATATGGAAATGGATTTCGGGAACACCAGACCATGACGATATTGTACGAATAAACGCGAAATTATCTGAACTCATAGAAAATAACAATAGACAGTTTACTACAAATTCCAAATTATTTGAGGTAGTTACACAACTAACAAATATTGTCAGTAAAATAGAGAATAGCTCAACCTTAATTAACATAATGCAACACAGAAATAAATTAATACTAACAGATCTAGAAAATACTCTCCAAACTATTGTATTAGGAAAAGTCGGAATTCTTAACCCAACAGTATTGAATATAAAAGAAATTAAAGATATTGTAAGTCATGAACACAATAATTTTACAATCACAGATGTAATTGACGCATCTAAATTTAAAATAGTACAGAATAATGAAATAATTGTAATATATATTAAATACCCTGTAATTAAAGATATATGTATACTATATGAAGCTAAATCTATAAGTCAAAGCGATGGAAAATTAGTAATAGAAAATAAGATAATTAAATGTAAAAACACATACTCTAACATTAAAACATGTAAAATAGAATTAAGTGCTAGTTATTGTGAAATGGATTTTAAAGAAACTTGCTTTTCTAAAATTTTAAATAATCAAAAAGGAGAATGTCTGAAAATTAAAGAAAAAAACAAACAATTAGAAATTATTAAAGATGGCATAATTTTAATATCAGGAAAACACACAGTTGATAACATCGATCTCGATGGTACATATTTAGTAACTTTCAATAACACCATAGTAATTGACAACAAAATTTATGAAAATCCAAGTAGCATAATTTGGAACTATATTAAATCAAATCAGCCTAGTCGGTTTGATGTCCTCGAATATCTTGAATCAGAAAATATAGATTTAAAATTTAAAAATACAAACCTTTTAAATATGGGCCAAGAAGAAATTAAATCTCACCCAACTCTTTGGGCACTCTTATTTTTGACAATAATTATTACTTTGATTTATGTAATTATTAAAATCCGGCAAAAAATTAAAAAATATAAAAAAAGGAAAATTGAAGAAGGTAATGCCAATATGCTTGAATCTATCACAAAAATGATGAATTAACATCCTAAGCCGAAACGAGGACGTTTCTTTTTTTAACAAGGGGGGTAGTTAATGCAACCCAAACCCACTAAAATAAACCTCTATCCCATTTATCTCTAGTAGACACATATGTAATGTAAGTCGACACCTCATTCATCCATAGGATCAATCCAACCGCCTATCATAACAAATAGAATTAACGCAAACAAAGAATATTAAAATCAACAATAGCCAAACAAAGAATATTAAATCAACAATAGCCAATTGGCAAAGTCATCATAAAATCTACTGGAATACAATTACAGAACTTGATCACGCAACAAGAAATGCCACAGCCATCCTTTTTGCATGATCAGCATTATAATACTATAAGAACTAAAATTAAGAGATAAATAGGACAGTGATGAGTTGTAAATCATCAGTTATTAGTAATAAGTCTTAAGCTATAGTTATAAGTTCTTTTTAAAAAAACCAATAAATAAAATAAAAAATTAATTTACATATGTATATGTAAACAAACCTAAACAAATAATATAATCTGTATCTTAACATACTATCAACTAGTAAAAAGTAAACATACTAGTTAGTATAAATAGAAGTAAGAACCTTGTAATAAGTTAGACTTAGGAGTATAAATAAAGAATACACATTTCGGTGCAGCTCAAAATATATTTTTTTGACTAATTTTTACTTTATGTAAAAATTAACTAGCGCATATAATAGCACAAAAAGAACAACAGGTTTAGTTGCAAAAGCAAATCCCGAAAATTGCCAAGAAGCACCATGCTGTTCAAAGGTACAAACGCAAACGCTACGAAGCGCAAATCAAAATAGGGTACTACTACCCACAGCAGTCGTCTACATTGAACACCGAGGAAAACTATTCAAACTCAGAGCCTTACTAGACCAATAAGCTAAAACTGCCAACAAAACAATAAAATTTTACAATTACGGGAATGGGCGGAAGAGTAATCCAAAACCTGCCTACCCTAGCAGACGCTATAGTCCTATCGCAAATTACTAACATGCCTCCAAGCTATCACATACATAAATAGCAAGCGTTGACAAAAGGTTTCACACCTAAAGCTAGCAGATCCCCGCTGCAACACACCATCTCAAGTAGATATTATATTAGGCAGCGACTTTTTGGCGCCAAACACTAAATATATTTGGTTGGATTGTAAGTGGTCTAGTAGCAGAAGCAATTACCACCATACCAACTTAAGGATAATGAAAACAAATACCTTAATTCACAATTAAGGAAATTTGGAGATATAGGGAAACTCCCAACTATATTAAATACAACGGTAGAAGATCAGTATTATGAGGACATATGTGAAGCCACAACTGCTCGATTAAATAATGGACGATACGTCGTACGACTGCCACTCTGTTTTCCAACACTCCACGAATTGCCAGCAAAAACAAAGTCATATTCCCTCTGACGATCTCATATAAAAGCACAAATATATGTAACTTTCCGACCCCGCAGGATGGCTTTCGCCAATAATGATACAAAAATCCTGCTTAAAAAATCTCAAGCTATGTGGCGCGCTACTAAACGCCAAATTAGTGCATGAGCACTTAAACATAAAATATAACTAATTGTCTCAAAAAGTTGAAAAATCGACACTTTTAATACAATATTGCCCCATAGAGACTTAAAATTTCAAAAGTAAATAAAGTCGACAAAGGAAGTTAAGGAATCACCATACTCCCAATGCGACAGTGACGTACCTACACAGCAAAGGTCGCCCTTATCGGATCTATCCAAACGCTCTTCATATGGGTTGATTATGGGACTCAGCTGTAAAAAGCTTCAAATTAACTATGAACAATTATGTACAGTATTAACAAGAATCTAAGCCCATTTCAATTTACGGCCATTCACTGTACGCTAGCAAGATCCCTCTCATTTAACAGCCCTAAACCCAGGGTATGCTTTCAAGGGCGCATCCTTTCTAGTCATACCTGAGCCTGGCATGGAGTTGCGGTCCTTAAAAAGCCGATAAAAAAAAATAAAATAAAATTGCAACAATCGGCAATAATACAGAAAAAGCAAAGAATAAATAAACTGCACAATAAACTGATAAAAGAAAAAATCGCAAATATATTAATCGTCAGTAAAATTAAATAAACAAGCAAAATAAAGGTGCTTATCTCAAGCACCTACACGCATATTAATATTCATATCAAACAAAAAGCCGTTTTCTACACAAATGTGTAAATATGGATCAATTAGAAATCCATCACCAAATATCCGACGATCACCACGCTACAACGCGCACGCAACACAACTCACCACACCTAAACACCGCCCGATGAAGGGAGTGTCCAAAAGGGTGCTGGTGTTTGTCCCAGTATTGGGGACTGCGTTTTCTTTGGCCGACCAGCGGTCGTAGTATCGAGTTTTTAAGCCCACGGACCGATTCGATGCAGGGCCACATCGGTTGACTCAGGACCATTACAAGGACATCGTTCCGTCCGGCGACCAATAGAGTAAGCTGTTCCACTCAATTGGCTGGGGGTGTGGGCTATACCACTGCGATAGCGCTTTAATCGACCGCTTGGGTGGTGCTACTGATCCGGTCGGCACTGGAGGCACATCCTCCGGAGCGTACAGACGCACGCACCCAAACTTTGAGCGCTCTAGCTATGCTCTAAGCTACCGGAGGGTCGGCAAGTCGCGGATAGCCGAACGGCCTGTTGTAGCAGGTACGTTGCGAAATAAGTCAAAACGAATAAGCAATCCGCGACGATGAGCGCTAGGAGAAAAGGATGCGGCATAAAAGCTAGCAGATCCGCTGAAGCTCCTGTGACTGTGGCGAATCGACACCGCCACATAGAAATATGTGTCCCCTCATCATGTTTGGACATGATGAAAGAAAAGCAAAATCCAGGTTCGACGGACCCTTAATGGGCGGCTTCCTGGTCAGCGTCTGTTAGGTGCGGCTGATATTACAACTTGACTGGTACACAGTGCGGCGCACTGGGAGTCCTTGGTTATCTTGACAGCGATGTCTTCCGCTGGTAGGATGGAAAAGATGATGTGAGCTTGCTCTGCCGAGGTGTTAGCCGCGTGGTGTATCAGTAAACAGCCACTTCGGTCCCTGGGGTAGGAACATGGTTTCCGAGGGTACACCCATTCCTGTCTATTTCGGCCCGTCCCCCTACACACGATGCCTGTAAAAAACAAACGAATGGAGAATTATTTAAATAAAAATAACAAAAACAAAAGCAGCAGTGTACAAGACTGCTTGACGAGCAACGGCATTCAAAGCCCTGGCAGTAAGATACCAGAATCGGAACAATCCAGGAAAACTCCGAGTAGTTTTTGCGTCGAAGCTGATCCCTTTAGACGCGCACCAAGATTGATGCGACCACCGAAACAGGGGCTCACCGTAGAAAGGCCTGAAAGAGCGAGATCGTCGCCACCAGCGCTGCAAGACAGCACGCTTCGAGCGGAACTAACGCAACCAGAAGGGGACATTATGGTTGAATTGGGAGATATGATCAAGAGGCTAACGGAAGCAATGAAACTGCCTCAACGATCAAGCAACAATCATATCCGGGATCTGCTAACTTCTGAACAACAAAGTTAAAGCAACCAGGCGAAATGTTCCATTGAGACACACAGGAGTAGATTCAACTCCAAAAAGGCCCCGCGAGGATGAGCAGCAGACGCGAAAGACCCCGCCAAAAAAGAAAGCCAGCCAAGAGGAAGTCCAAAAGAGGACCACTGCGTGGAAGAGGAATGAAGGAAACATTCCTACAAAGGAACGGAAGGCAGAAGAACAGGGAAATGAATGGACACAGGTGAAACCAAAAACACAAAACAAGAATAAGAAGACGGTTTCTGCTCCATGTTCGAGGTCCGATGCAATTATCATTGTGCGCACTGGAAACATGTCGTACAGCGATATGTTTAGAGCCGTTAAAAAGGAAGATGCTCTGAAAGAGCTTGGAGAAAACGTTTCGCGGATCCGGAAGACGATAAAAGGCGAAATACTTCTAGAAATGCAGAAGGCCCAGATGAACACGGGAGCATATGAAAAGGAGATATACAAGGTTCTGGGCGACCAGGCGCAAATAAGAGCCCTAACCCACGAGCCACATGATCGAAGCAAATGTTGAGCTAAGTGTGGTGAAAAGGGGCATTTCGCAAATGAAAGTGATAAAAGCCCGTCGTGTGCGGCATGCAAAAATAGTGGGAAAAAGAAGACAGGTCACCGGATAGGAAGTTGGAAGTGTCTTCTATATCAAGCGGCATGTAAGAAGATAAAATGAAAGTGGTCCAAATCAACCTAAATCATTGTGAAGCTGCTCAAGCTCTGCTGAAGCAAACAATCTTCGAGGAACAGGTAGAGGTGGCGATAGTGTGTGAGCAGTACAGAAACATAAACGCTGCCATATGGATCTCCGACAAGGAAAACAAAGCTGCCTTATGGGCCATTGGGGGCAACGCCTTCCTAGATAAGCCGCTCCTGGGCAGATCTTACCGTAGGCGAGCGAAAATAGGTGGCATTAATTTTTACAGCTGCTATATTCCTCCGAGTGTGCTGCAAGGAGATTACGAAAAAATTCTCGGTAAACTAGTCCGAGACGCCCTCACTACTACGCCAAACGTGATCGCAGGCGATTTCAACACATGAGCAATTGAATGGGGTAGTAGCTTAACAAACAGGCGGGGTAATGCTCTACTCGAAGCATTTTCTATGTTAGACGCAGTGCTGCTCAATACTGGCGGTAGAAATACTTTTGAAAAGAATGGACGCGGATCGGTAATAGATATTACTTTCGCCAGCAGTACGCTGGTTCGATCTGTAAACTGGAAAGTGTGCGACTTTTACACACATAGCGATCACCTGGCCATCTTGCTGGAAATCTGCAAGCAAATACAAACCCGATCCAGCGTAAAAAAATGCAAAAAAAAGGATGGAAGGTTGAAACATTGGATGATGATATTTTATAACTTATGTTGGATGGGAACTTAGATGATGCGATCAATGTTGACCGACAGGCTGAAAAACTACTGAAGCACATAAGTAAAGCCTGTGATGACGATATGTGTAGAAAAAGGCACAACATAACCCAAAGGCCCGCATACTGGTGGAACGAGGAGATCAGCACATTAAGAAGCGAATGCCATAAAGCGAGACGCCTATGCCAAGAAGCCAAGGTACGCCACACCATACAAGACTGCGAAAAAGTTTCAAAAAAAAGCAAGGAACTCAATAAAGCTATCAAAAGAAGTAAGTCCTCAAGTTTTAAAGAACAATGTGAGAAGGCGGACGAGAATCCGTGGGATGACGCATATAAAATAGTTATGGCGAAAATCAGAGGGGGTAAAAGTCAAGCACCAACATGTCCGACCCTCTTTGAAAAGGTGGTGAAAACGCTTTTCCCAACGCAAGAACCCCAAACGAGTAGAACTATACCAACCGTGATGGAATCTCCAATCGTCGACGAGAATGAGGTAATGGAAGTGGCGGAGAGATTTGGCAACGCAAAGGCACCAGGACTTGATGGCATCTAGAACAAGCTACGGAAAATTGCCATCAACCATAGCAACAGGGCCTTCGCCGAACTCTACTCACGATGCCAAAATGAAGAAGTTGTCCCAAAAATTTGGAAAAAAACAGCTGCTGGTTCTTCTTCAAAAGCCAAACAAACCAGCGGGAGAGCCGAGTGCGTATCGCCCACTTTGCATGATCGACACGATGGCCAAAATACTGGAAAGACTGATTTGCACACGTCTAGAACGTCACCTAAAAAGAGTCTCCTGGTTTATCTGAAAACCAATTTGGATTCAGAAGACATCGGTCCACTTTAGACGCAGTTAGAAAAGTGACGGGCATTGCGGCCAAGGCCATAGAGGGCACCAGATGGATGCATGGAAATAAAAATACTGCGCTGTGGTTACGCTTTACGTGAAAAACGCTTTCAACTCTGCATACTGGCACATATACTGAGGGCATTAGAGGCAAGAAACACCCCGGAGTATCTTCTGAGGACAATTAGAAGCTATTTGTCTGACAGACTACTGCTGTATGATACCGATACAGGTCCAAAAACCTACATGGCGACAGGTGGAGTACCACAAGGCTCCGTACTAGGCCCGTTATTATGGAATGTGCTGTACGACGGGGTGTTACTATTACCGCTGCCAAAAGAAGCACAGATAATTGGCTATGCGGACGACATTGCGTAACGATCGTTACTAAAGAGCTCTTTCAGATACAAAACATATGTAATGAGAACGTGTCGAAAATTATAGACTGGCTTACGAGTACTAAGCTGCAGCTTGCTGGTGAAAAAACAGAGGCAGTGCTCATCACGAGCAGAAAAAGGCTAGAAACGGTCACTCTAAACATTGATGGATATAACGTTGTAACGTAAAATTCACTGAGGTACATTGGCGTTATGATCGATACGAGGCTCAATTTCAAGGCACACATTGAAAAGGCCTGTGGTAAGGCGGCTACAGAGACTGCGGTCCTGTCGAGAATCATGGCAAACATTGGTGGCCCAAGTCAAAGTAGGAGAGATCTGCTGGCTAAAGTTAGCCAATCAATGCTTATGTACGCAGCTCCGATATGGGGGACAGCCCTTCGTCAAAAAACCTGTGTCAATATGGCCAAATCTGTGTCCAGGTTACTCTTAGAGTTGCCTGTGCGTTTAGAACAGTGTAGCACGAGGCGAGTGCTATCATATCTAGTCTTATGCCACCGGATATAATGGCCTCCCTCTGAGTTAAGTAGAGTCTACTGTAAAAACAAAAGCCATGAATAGGCGCCTAACGGCCGACGAGCGCAAAAAGGAGAGGAAGACAAGTCTCGAGGAGTGGCAAAAGCAATGGGATGCGGCAGACAAAGGAAGATGGACATATAGACTTATTAAGAATGTACCGGCCTGGATTAACAAACAACACGGGGAGACAGATTTCTACTTAACGCAGTTCTTATCGAGCCATAGCTGTTTCAGTGAATACCTGCACAAATTTGGTCATGATGACGAAACACACTGTTCTTTCTGTGGAAATGCCGCAGAAAACGCAGAGCAAATCTGTTTCTCCTTCACGAGGTATGCAGTGGAGAGAGAGACCATAGAAAAGCTAACAAATGAAAGGATGACGCCCGACAACATAGTTAGTCACATGCTGCGATCTGGCTGGTGTGGGCTAAAATGAAAGAGTGGACTTCAATAGCACTCCGAGAATTCAGAATGAAAGAAAGGCAGCGCAGAAGCATAAGACCACATGAATAACCCTGGAGCTAGGTCGTGAAGAGGCAGTTATCGCCCAGCTTGGTCCTGCGAAGTAGTGCTTAACGGCGGTCCCGCAGGTCCGAATACAAGCTACAGCAGCCGGAGTTAAGGGTTTAGTACGTAGGCATACTGTTTCGCAAGTCCAGCATAGTTATTTAATACTGTCTGGGCGTACTCTGGCGAACAACATGAATCGTGCATACTACTAGCCTCACCCTGGCAGTATCTTTTAGAAGATTCCCCCTTCGAAAAAAAAAAAACACCTGAACACCAACCCACTAAACAAAACGATTGGACAACAGGATAGCAGTCTCTATTCGTCACATACAATTCGCACATCAACGTTCGCTTTTTATACAATCGTTTTTCGACACCAATCTCGCGTTAGCATTTCGGCACCCCCGATCTAATAATTGGAACATTCTAGTTTTAAAACATTTTACTTTAAATTTAAAATAACATTATACAAAATTAAAGATTTTCATAATAAATTACATTATAATAACAATGCTTGAATGAAACGGATATTTTTATCGATATCTATATCTATATTACTATTATAAAGAGGAAAGATTTAATGAATAAACTCAAAACCTACTTTGTCGATTTCACCATTGGATAACTAAATCCATCCTGCGTAACATAGGCTATATTTATTGCTAGAAAAGATTAAGGAGAAGAAAAAATTAAGGAAAAGATGAAAACATAACTAACGTAATCCAATGTGTAAAAAAGTGTCTCAAAACATCTTTCGTGTCATGCGCTGCGGAAACTATTGATGATAGAACAAAAGTTCAATATTAAAGAACATATCAATCCCTCAATAAATGTCGCAACAGCATATTTCTAAGTATTATAGTTATGTCACAAAGTCTTTTTTCTTTAAAAAAATATATATTATATATATACATATATATAAAATAAATGATTTTTTATGTAAGACTGCTTTAATACCAATATATAGTATAACTTTTTGAGTTATTCAATTTGGACATTCCATTCGAAGGATATTACGAATTTAAAAATGTTAGTTATTTGTTATAGTTTGTATAACGTCGCGTGGTCGCTGCCCACACCGCTCGGTTAGACAGCACAGTAATAAGCGATGTAGGCATCACTGGGGTACGGGAGGAGAGTCAATGTTAAGAAACAAATAACATATCAATATCTACAACAAAACTTCGCTAAGAAATATGTAGGTAGCTACGCGGCGAAGTAACCTACATTGAGCATTTTTTTACTATTATAATTAAAATTTTTTTGTCCACCTTAAAAAGTTCTTCTCAAAACTAATTATAAATTGTGACAGTAAGTGAATGGCTATTCTTTATAGTATTTTCTCACTTTGTCAATAGTAAGTATTTATGAAAAGTTATATCCTTATTTTATCTGGTTTATAAAACAAAAACAAGTCGACAATATGCCCACGAGAAAAAGGTCTCAACTTTCTAAAAGTTGCTCCCACGCGAGATTATTCGAAAGTCAACTTCTGAAAATTCAGATGGTCTCGCGAATCAGAGAGTGTATGCGTCGCAATAACGGGCCAACGCCTTGAAACGAATATTACGAACCCCGGGCAAACGAATCTTGCGCCGAACGTTCGCTTCGCTTAGCAAATGTCAGATCATTCCAACTGTACGAACGACAATTGAGTGTTGAACACTCGCAGCGCCTTGCTGATAATAGATTAAGGAACTGGGAAGTGCGTGCCCAGGAATCTAGCGCCGAACACTCGCAGCGACTTAGAGGTAGATAACGGTCGTTAACAACTAGGATGTGTAATAAAATTTTAGCTAACAGATCGGCATTCGGTTACATTCCACATGTTAATTATGCTCTTCAGAACAGCATCCAAATCGGAGCAACAAATAAGGTTAGTCTTAAATGTTTTGCTAAAAAATGGAATGATCAAGCGAAAGGCATGTGCTGCGCGTCTTGGAAAGTTATTCTTTCTAATATCAAAGAGCCACCAGAACCAATAGGAGGCCTTTTGACCAATAATCACACATACTCCGCGCATTTTTTAACAATACACATAGATACAATAGCCTATTTCAGATGACTTCATTTGGGGCGAAAGAAATTAGAAAGGAAAATTTTATGCCCACCTTTAAGATAGAAGGGCAAGTCAACATCTTATAGGTAGCCTTCTACCACCAGCAGGACAAAACCCTCAATTTCTGCAAATTTATTTTATTTCAGAAGCTGATCAACTATTGCAGACCTTATTAAATAGTCACAACGTGTACATACGAAGTTTTAAACATAGTATCGGACTGAACGATCCGGAGACTTTAAAATTAATCATTCACTTTAATCGCACACCTCAGGCAGAACAACGCGGCAGATATAACGCTCTATCCAAAAATGAAGTGGCCGTTCTATTAGTCGACGAAGATAAAGGATCCAAAGATATTGTGCTGCATACTGCGTAGAGACAGAGAACTAAAACGAATGTCGGAATTGCACCGCGCTTACGATCCGTTACAATATCCATTAATATTTGTATCAGGAGACGACGGATATTATGTGACTATTCCTCAACAGAATACCTTACGAAATAAGACGGTGTGCAATATTATGCCTACCGTTTAATGATTAGGCCCAACTGTTTCAGCACACTGCATTATTACAAAGATTTGTTTAATCAGTATTGTGTGGATATGATGGCGAAGATGATGTCAGAAAGGTTAAATTTTATTTGCCGAAACTAAGAAAACCTTAGAGCAGATGACTATATTCATTTGAGACATGCTTTGAACCAAGTGTAAATTCCGTCAATATAGGTCAGCATGTCATCGTGGCGTCATCATTTACTGGGAAGAGTGTACAGCATTCATCCTTTTCAGTCTATATTTTTTACCCCCAGAATTCTACTTCATCATGTACGTGGCCCAACTTTGTTTCAGGAGAGAAGCTTCTATTTCCCAATGTCCATTAAAGCTGAGAGAATTGTTTGTGGTGATATTATTATTTTGTTTCCCCTCGGAACCTGTTAACTTATGGGACACTTTTAGAGACGATTTGTGTGAAGATAACAGGCACATAGCTCAGCACCGAGGTCAAGATTTTGATGTTTATAATGAAGGCTTGATACAGATCGTAAACAAACTTTTAGAATTGAGCGACAAAAATTTAAGAGACTTTGGGTTACATTCACTGAATCCCTCACTACAAAATTTAGTTAATGCCATACCGAGCTTTGTCAACCCAAATGTACCCAAGTTTGTTACAGATGAAAAAAAACATTCGATGCTATTTTTTTTTTGATGCATCTGGCGGAACAGGTAAAACCTTTCCTGCCAATTTACTATTAGCCAAAGTACGACAATCTGAAAGAAAAGCACTGGCAGTTTCGACTTCCGGAATCGGTGCAACTCTATTAAATGGTGGGAAAACTGCTCACTCAACCTTTAAATTACCGTTGGCTGTGTCTTTAGGACACCAATACTATGCGCAATCCGCAAAAATGGTCCATTGGGAAAGCTCTTATAGAACACGTCACTGATTATTTGGTATGAGTGCACCGTGAGCCATAGAGCTCATGTAGAAGCTGTGGATCGCACGTTAAAAGACATCAGAAACTCAAGCAATTTGATGGGGGCGTAGACTTTATGTTGGCTAGAGACTTTCGCCAAACGCTAAAGGTTATAACAAAAGGTACACGTGCCGACGTTATTAAAGCGTGTCTCAAGTCATCACCTTTATGGAAATCAATTGAAGCTCTTCATTTGCGTACAAATATAAGAGCACTCTCAAGAATTGTTGGACAATGAATTGGCACAAATTGTTAACAATCTAGGAATTCTTACAGACACAATCTATACCAATATCGAAAATCTCACAGAAAGAAATTTTGATTGGCTCTGTTCGAGGGCGATAGTGTCACCGAGAAACGACTCAGTAAATGAGATAGATAGAATGATTATGGAAAAAGTACCGGGTCGTTACAAATCTGTTGACACCGTGTTCAACATCGAAGATACCGTGCACTACCCACAAGCATTTTTCATTTTATCAATCCTGGCAGATTGTCACCTCACGAACTGAAATTAAATGGAGGTATTCCCAATATCTTATCGATAAATTTAAGCCCTCCCAGTATGTTAAATGTCACAGTGCTTTTGATAAAGGAATTATGAGACAATGTTATAGTAGCAACAATCATTACAGGGCCTTCGGCCGGACAGCTCGCTCACATTCCGCGAATTTCGATGATTCCGACATATTTGCCTATATCCTTTAAAAGGTTACAAATACCACTGCCAACATAGTGTACAGTGAAACATTAAGATACAAGTTTTGTTAAATAAAAGTAACAACCAATAGAATTAAATAAATTTGAAAGTTTTGATAAATTTAAAATACTGAATTAAATCTATTCAAGTTTACAATGAGTTCCGTAATTTTAGCTTTAATTTTATTAAAAAAAGAAAGCAACGAAGAGAATAAATAAAATATTTGGAGAGATCACAGTAATCCAATTTAAGCCTTAAGGATATTTATAAATGAAATTTTACTTGCAATTACTTGTATGCTTTTTTATAGATTTATATCATATTATCATAATAGAGACGCATTCGGTAAGTTGTCAAATTATGTTTTGTAAATAATTTTAAAATATCTGGATTTTTTTTTCATAAACTTCACCACGAAGGCTCTGGGTCTACCACAGAAGAAATTTCAAATTACGTTCCGGTGTTTTTCTGTGAGGTCTTTGACCTCTCTCTTAGCTGCCACTGTTCCGCTTTCGTATTTCAGGGCCTCATGATGATCACTGAAGTTTCAGCTTTTTTACTTGTGCATCTGGAAACGAACACGGTCATATTATAAGTTGGTGGTATTTCCTTTCCGCTCCTAGTACTTAGCCGCTTCTCCCCATCCCTCTAGCTTCTGATCAGTCTCCACTAGCCAGGATGCTGTTTCCTCGTCTATGCAGTTTATTAGCAGTAACCCAAACTTCAAAAATACCCCCGAGAAGGAAAGAGCATCCTTTCAGCATTTGAGCATCTGATCCATAATGATTTCTTGCAGGATGGTCAACATCTCGGCTTCCGTGACCTCAGCTGGATAATTTTTGGGCAGAACCGCCATTCTGAAGCTTTTTAAGGTATCAGAGTAGCGGCCTGCGCTAGTCTGTTCACCAACTGCCGCTTGTGCTGTTCCTTTCCTTGGAGCAGCCACTTGCGGATGGGAGTGCGCTTTGTACATCTTCCTCTCAAGGGGATTTGGCGTATTTTTCTTGTTTCGTTGGTTTTCAGCGTGACTTTTACTTTTTGAGCGGGCTTGTTTATGCGGGACTACCCGCTACCACATTCGATTCTTTGAAGGGAACCGAGTTAGTTCCCTTGCTTCAGTAACCTGACTTACATTTTACACTTGCTCCACTCATTCCAGCTCTTATTGGGTCACCGAACACTGCTGCACTTTCATACGCCGAAAACGGTGTCGGTCCTTTCACCTATCTTTTTTCGCCGCTTCTGCAGCTGATTGTAGTACACAGCACACTGAGAACTTAGTTGTGGAGAGGAGCTAATTCCTCGGAAAGAGATATCGGATAATGTTTAGTTGTGGAGAGGAACCAATTCCTCGGAAAGAGATATCGGATAATTTTTAGGATATAATTTCCCGAATTCGGAGTTAAAATGGGGTTGTATGCACAGATGAAGTTTATGTCGGAGCGCTAGTACTTGTTTGCTAATATTTTGTAGAGAATTGTATGTGCCAGAGCGTCATTTGAAGCAGACGACGCACACGCGGCATATTAATTTGGTTTGTAAAGTAAAGAAGGAGTACGCAATAATTAGGCGCTGTGTCCTCGCAGAATCAGTTCAAAAAGTGACTTCGATAGGAACAAATCTTACTGTGTTTTAGTAAAATAAAAGTGCAAAGTGTTAAATAATGGAATCGTCGCCATAGATAAATATAGCTGCCGCTGAGTTACGATTTTTTTATATATGTATTTGGAGTTAAAAGTTCCAAAATTCTACTATTTAAAGTAAGTGTTTCTTCGAAGTATAATGAGTTTTGCAGTTATAAAATTAAAACTTGTACTTTTATTTTATATGAAATAGTGCAAAAATAAATTTAATTCAATACAATATTTATATTATGTTCAATTGTGTTTGTGCACACTATAATAAAGGAGTTGCATCCTAACAAATAATATGGGGTATTTTCGATTATTTCCCGTATAACTCCTTTTTGCGTTGATGGCCTTCAGCCGCACATCAAAAATAAAATAAATCACGACGGTCCAACGCCATACCGTCTTCAACTATTTCGCGTTCTCCTCTTTGCGTTAGCGTCATGCGGTCAAGCTCCAAAAAAATAACCAAAATCGATGCAACACCGGGATTTAGTAACAGAAAATACATTCTGAAAGATTTTGTGTTACTCATAACACGATTATGAATTTTTTATTAAAGGTATGATCCTTCCATTTTTTTTTATTTATTTTTGTTCGTTTGCAAAACATGGTAACACTTATAGTTTCCATGCAACCATTTTGTGATGGTATGAATAAATGAATTTCAACCAATGTTAAATATACCTACTTAATACAAAACACGCGTGAAAAAAACGAATTAGTATAAAACTTTACTTTATATATCTTCTTTTTTACTGGCGTGGATACCGATTACGCGGTTATAGTCGAGTTAACAACAGCGCAGCAGTCGCTTCTTCTTTTTGCAACGTGCTGACATTTGGAGACTCCAAGCAAAGCCAGCTCCTTCTTCACCTGGACTTTCCAACCGAGTGGAGGTCTTCCTCGTTCTCTGCTTCTCACGACGGGTACTACGTCAAATACTTTCAGAACTGGAGAACTTTCGTCCATTTGGACAAGCCAGAGTAGCCGCTGTCTTCTAATTCACTGAACTATGTCAATGACGTCGTATATTTCATACAGCTCATCGTTCCATCGAATGCGATATTCGCCGTGACCATTGAGCAAAGAACATAAATCTTCCTCAGAACCTCTCTCGATTCATCAGATGTTGTCATCGACCATGCCTCTGCACCATATAACAGGACGGAAATAATGAATGACTTATAAAGTTTGGTTTTTGTTCGTCGAGAGAGGACTCCACTTCTCATTATCCTACTCAGTCCAAAGTAACAGTTATTCGCAAGAGTTATTCTGTGTTGGATTTCGAGGCTGACGTTATTATTGGTGTTAAAGCTGGTTCCAAATAGACAAAATTAGTGACGTGGGAGCCTAGTCGCGAGTGCGGCGACTCTTTATTTGACGGCAGGAGATTTTCATCTTGCCCTCGTTCACCACCACACCCATTTTCTTTGCTTCCTTGTCCAGTCTGGAGAAAGCAGAACTAACGGCTCGGGTGTTAAGGCCGATGATATCAATATCATCGGTATACGCCAGCAGCTGTACACTCTTATAGAAGATGGTACCGTCAAACGTCAACGTCAGTTTACACCGCCGTATTAGTTTTGCGGGGACACCAAATTCAGACATCGCTGCGTAGAGGCAACTCCTTTTCGTTCTGTCGAAAGCAGCTTTGAAATCGACGAAGAGGTGGTGTGTGTCGACCCTCCTTTCACGGGTCTTTTCCAAAATTCGGCACATGGTTAATATCTTGTCGGTTGTTGATTTTCCAGGTCTGAAGCCACACTGATAAGGTCCAATCAGTTTGTTGACGGTGGGCTTTAATCTTTCACACAATACGCTCAATAAACCTTATACGCGATGTTGAGGAGGCTAATCCCACGGTAGTTGGCGCAGATTGTGGGGTCACCTTTCTTATGGAATTAGACACTTAAATTCCAATCGTTGGGCATGCTTTCGTCCGACCATATTTTAAAAAGAAGCTTATGCATGCTTCTTATCAGTTATTCGCCGCCGAGTGTGAATAACTCGGCCGGCAATACATCGGCCACCGCCGCTTTGTTGTTCTTTAGACGGGTAATTGCTATTCGAATATCTTAATGTTTGAGTAATGGAACGTCTACTCCATCGTCATCGATTGGGGAATCGGGTTCACCTTCTCCTGGCGTTATGCTTTCACTGCCATTCAGCAGGCTGAAGAAGTGTTCTCTCCATAATTTTAGTATGCATGATCGATGCTCACATCGGTTACTAAATCACCTTTTGGGGTTCTACAAGAGTATGCTCCGGTTTTGAAACCTTCTGTTAGTTGCCGCATTTTTTCGTAAAAATTTCGAACATTACCCATGTCGGCCAACTTGCCAAGCTTTTCGTACTCACGCATTTCGGCTTCTCTCTTTTTCTGTCTGCAAATACGTCTAGCTTCTCTTTTCAATTCTCGGTACCTATCCCATCCCGCACGTATTGTGGTCGATCGTAACGTTGCGAGGTGGGCAGTCTGTTTTCTTTCCGCTGCGACACGAAACTCCTCGTCGTACCAGCTGTTCTTTTCCATTTACCGAAAACCGTTGGATTGGGTTGCAGATTTACTTGAAATGGTCCTATCGTTCCCTTTTACCGAGTTCTTGACGAGTGCTCTCAGAGAGTAGGAGTGCAAATCGAGTAGAAAATCGTTCGGCTATCTTTTGTGTTTGCAGTTTCTCGACGTGAACCTTCCTTATGTTTGTTGACGTGCGTTTTTTGCTGCACAGAAGCGGGTGCGAATCTTGGCTGCAACAAAATTGTGGTCCGAGTCGATGTTGGACCTCGGAGCGTACGCACGTCTTGAACACTGGAGTCGTGTCTTGCGTCTATCACTACATGATCGATCTGTTTGGTGGCTTTTCGATCTTGATGTATTTGATGATGCTGGAATATGGTACTACAGATAACCAGCGAAATCGATCAGCATCAACCCATCTGGGGTGTTTCCTCTTGGAGGCTGAATTTACCGACTGTTGTGCCAAAGATAATTTCTTATCCCACCCTAGCGTTAAAGTTCCCAAGCACGATTTTGATATTGTGGCGGGGGCAGATCCAAACGTTCATCTTTGGTCCATCGTCCTTCTCTTCCGTCGCGGCGTGGGCCAAATCAGCGATAAGTTGAAGAACTTCGCTTTGATGCTAATTGTGGCTAGACCACCGGGGAGGATGACGATACTCGGCGTTGAAGTCTCTTTCCACCATGAATCCCACACCGAATTTGCGCTCCTTTATATGGGCACTGTGGTAAATTCCACAAGGACCTTGCCCCATCCATCGCACTCCTTGGACGGCGGGGATGTCAGCCTTCACTTTATTGAGGACATTAACCAACTTGGCAGTGACCATTCTAATTAAGGAACCAGACATTCCAGGTGCATTCGCTTAAATATTTATCCTTAGTACATTTGTCATGGTCGTCATCAAAACGGTGGTCTCCCATCCGAAGCTGTTTGTAATTTTTCATTGAAGGCCGTTTTTTCCGTGGCGCATAGCCAAAGTATTTCTACACTTATGAGTGACGGCAATTTATGAATCACTCAAGAATAGAATAACAGTTGGATTTTACTCACTTGTTCGAAGGGGAAAATAATTTTAATAAGTTCAGAACTATTTTGCTGTAGCATGCTGTATGCTTAAGGGAAGGTGGGGAATGTTGGGGCCCTAGTATAGGTTGACAGCTGCAACCAACTGTCATCGGCTCGTCTCATACTAAGCTCAGTTTCTATATAGCACTCGAGCTGTGAACACGTGTTATAACCTCTCTGCGACAACAAAAAGAAATTCGACACTCCGAAAGTTTTTTTTCAACTCTGTGTACAGTTGATTTTTTTCACATTTTCCAATAAATTCATCCAGGTAAATATGTTTATAATATTAGTTGAGTCTTTAGCCTTCGACACACAAAAGAAATTTTGCACGAATTTACATTGTGTTCATTATCCACCGCCATTTTGCAAATATGAGCGTTTGGGGAATGTCGGGCCACATAGTTTTTTACATTTGACATGCTAACTTCATATATTTGACGTTTATAGGTGATTTTTCGTGCAGAATTTCAACAACACAATAGTTTTTCAACATTTCCTGATAGTTTCGTGCTCCGAAAATTTTTTTTAGTCATTATGCTGCGGTACTATCCCCAACAAGAGAAAATTGTTGATTTCGACAACATTTTGGAAGCGATCAAGTCGGTGAAAATACATCACAACAGCGTTCGACAATCTGCGACGGCACACAAAATTCCGAGGACCAACCTGATGCGTTATATTGCAGCATTTGATGGTGCGAGCATCGACGTTACTACTGCCAATGCCGATGTAATGAAGAATTTGCTGGCTGAAAGCACGACGATGGGCACAAAAACAGTGAGTTCTGCTGGTTTCTTTCTTTTTCTTTCATCGAATAATAAATCATTTTTTTTTATTTCAGATCTTGAATATCGAACAAAAGAAGGCGCTGATAAGCTACATTCTCCAGGCCAACGACATCAACTATGGGATTAGTTTGATGGAGCTTCGTAAGCTCGCGTATGAATTTGCTCGGAAAGTTGGCGCGTCGTATCCGGATCCATGGAACGACAATCAACAGGCGAGTAAGGATTGGCAGTTGGCGTTCATGAAACGCCCCAAAAATTTGTCACTGCGAACACCAGAGCAAGTAAGCCAGAGCCGTGCGAAGCGATTCAACAAAGAGAATGTCGATGCATTCTTTGCCAACCTTTCATCCGTTCTCGGTAAGACGCCGTTTGAACCTCACCGAATATGGAACATGGATGAAACCGGGTGCCCAACCGTGCCAACCAGACCTGTCAAAACCATCGCGCGCAAAGGACAAAAGCAGGTCGGCTCATCAACATCTGCCGAAAAAGGCACCAATGTGTCTTTGGCTTTGGCCGTCAGCGCTAGTGGCCAGTCTATACCGCCATTCTTCCTCTTTCCCCGAGTCAACATGAAAAAGATTTTTATGACTCATGCGAGTCATGGCGCTGTTGGTGTTGCGAACGGTTCTGGTTACATGAACTCTGACGTATTCTCTCAATTCATGCGTCATTTCATCAAGCACACCGGTGCTAATGCCGATTCGCCAACCATGTTGCTGCTGGACAACGACGGTTCGCATTTATCGATCGAGGCGATAGATTTGGCGTTGGGTCATGGCATCACGTTGCTGTCTTTTCCGCCGAAATGCACGCACAAAACGCAGCCGCTAGATGTTGTGGTATTTGCACCATTTAAAGGCATGATGACCGTGAAGCATGATGCATGGAAAAAGTCCAACACTGGTGTCACTTTCGATCTGCATCATGTGCCGCTCCTTGTCGATCAGTGCCTCGATGTTATGTTAACGCCGAAAACCATCAAATCCGGCTTTCGAACAACTGGCATCTACCTGTTCAACCCGCAAATTTTCACTGAAGTTGACTTTGTCGCTTCGGAACTGAGCGGCGAAAATTTGTTCGGTGACGAAGAGAAAGACGCCGACAATCAACGTCGAGTTCTTGCCTCTGGTGATGCCATTGTGACTGCTGCGAATGAGGAGGTGTCAACGTCGGAGGCATCGACAAGCGCCCCAGCTTCAACAAGTGGTGCTGCATCATCGTCGTTGTCTCTTGTTTCGGCTCCACAGCCCGTGATGCATTGAAATCGGTTGGCCCGTTAAAATTGGGCACACCTGCGCCGAAATCAAAACGTGGCCGCAAGACAATGGAGTCAACGATTTTGACATCGCCTGAGGTTGTCGCAGATCTGCGTGACAAGGCCGAAAAAAAGCGGCAAAAATTGACGAAGGCAGCCGATGAACCAGCAGCCAAGAAGCAAAAAAGCCGTGGCAAATCGAAGACGCCACGGAAGGGAAGCCCGTCTCCGACCGAAACCGACATCGAAGGGGACTTCGATTTTTGCACGATTTGCAAGAAAAAGATGCCGAAGCACGAGAATCGTCAAAACACGGCCCATTGCATCGTTTGTGATCGAGGGGTTCACTTGAAATGTGCCGGACCGAACCCGAACACTTACACCTTCATCCACTGCGAGTCGGAATAATTTTTTTCGCCAATTCCTATTTTTCTTATTATTTATGAATCTCTCTTTCATTTCCATTGATAAATAAACGTTTTTCATCGGTAACAATCATGCTTTAATCGATTAGTTTAATCGACTGGCCCACCTTTTTTCAAAATCGCAAAATCAGGTTTTTTGCTCCAATGGCTATAACTTTTAAATTTTTGTAGAATTTTATCAAACCAATGTTATCAAAAGGAAGGTAACGACTCGCAATACAAATCCATGCTTTGGAATTTTCACAAAAAATAACTTATTAACCGAAATCAACCGGTATGCATTATCGTGCAACAAACGCCAACTTTCATCTTCGCGATATTGGGGCCGAACACATCGAATATGGCGCACCAAACGCTTCAAAACTCCATGGTGGAATACCGCATTAACGTTTTGGCCGGGTGGAACAAATTCTTTGGACAATACCCTTGGAATTACAAAAACAAATCAGCATTGTCTTCACTTTTGACTTCTCCATGCGCGATATTTGGGTTTCGGCTCGTCCGGTGCCTTCCATTCAGCACTCTGGGGTTTCGTTTCGGGATCATATTGGAAACACCACGTTTCGTCACCAATCACAATATTGTGAAGGAAGCTTTTGACATTTTTGACCTTTTTAATGATGTCCTTCAAATGTTGGATTCTGGGCAATTTTTGGTCGTCACTATGTGTGGAACAAACCGTGCGCACAAGTTTCGTAAGCCCAAATGTTCGGTCCAAATGCGATAAATCGATGTCTTGGAGATGTTCAATTCCATTTCCATGAATTTCAATGATGATTTCGGCTGATTTTTCATGAATTCCCTCATAGTTTCAATGAAATTTCCGGTGATCACGGATTTTGATTGGCCCACATGTTCATCGTCGTTCATATCCTCACGACCACTTTGAAAACGTTGAAACCACTCGTGCACTCAACTACGGGATAGGCAATCATCGCCATAAACTTGTTTCATCAATTGATCTCTTTGTTCGAAGCTCATTTTCTCACCGATAGCACAAACATACTGACACTTAAAACGCAATAACTTCACTTCCAATCATTGAAATGTCTTGAAACTCTCACTGGACAATTGATAATGATATCAGATTTTAACGCACCAGTCGACATATAGATGGCGCCACGAAAGTCTTGTTTACTTTGGAAAGTTCCTTGCACATGCAAAAGTAAAAATTTCATATCGTGAGCTAAGTAACTGATTTTGTAAGTGTTTTAGTATTAATGATTATTTGCAAACGATGGCTGACATATATACTGATATTTATATATTGTTCATGTTTTTAAGTTGCTATTATATTATGGAGTCTAACGAAGACTTGGAGGAAAAAAATGCTATTCGTATTTATAAACTCAACAAAAAACGAAAGGGCAGAAGTGCAATTGGAGATATGGTTGCAGACATTATTAAAAATGACGGAAGTATATTACTTGACATGGTATCCTGTCGTAATTCCAAAAGAGTTTATAAATGATGTGGCATGCACCTTCAGTCTGAATAGACATAAATGCTTTACATCACACATAAATGAACTGCTCAGACAAAAAATAAGTGAGGATGATAAAAAAATACCTTTAGAAGCTTGCGCTGATTGGGTGGTTGTAGATTGTCGCCCGTTTTCTTCCGTCGAAGGTATAAATTTTTGTGGCTATTGGCACAAAATATGGAAAAAATGTTGATGCCGACGATTTACTCCCGGATCCAACACCCATTTTGCGCAACATAGGAAAAAAGGCGAAAGAATAAAAAAAGGAAAAATTTCTTTTGAAATAACAAAATATGTGAAATCCGGTCACAATTGATTCGTGGCAACAGCCGATTATGTTAAAGCGATTTTTTTTTTTTCTTTCACTTTAAAGAAATCGATGGTTTCATGACTTTCGCGAGAGATTCTTCTAATCGTGTCGTATGAGCGCTTTGCTTTTTCATAAAGCGAATTTAGTTCGACCCTTTTAATTTCTAGGGTATAGACCGATTCATCTTCACTTTGGGTCTGAAGATGGTCTTCCACGAATTCAATTAAATCCGTTGTTGTGATTTTGAAATCTTCCATTTCCATTTTGGGTAAGATATATTTGATTTTTGGGTTAAATGAGAAAAATAAGTCGCGTAGGGTTACGTAAATGTAAGAAAACAAATTTTAAAAACTTTTTGTATAGTGCTTTATTTATTTTCAAAATTTCAAATTAATTTTCTTGCTTTTATCTCGATGGTGTCCGATGGTTAATATTTATGAAATTATTAAATTTCCGATGAATCGTAGCAAAAAAATCGATAAATAAATTTTTGCAGGGGTTTGCACTTTTTCCTACTGGGTCACCTTTTTAATTTCCTACTGGGTATTTGTCTTTTGATGTGCTGTTCGCTAGCAATTTTCATCACCAACAAATATAAAGCAAGGCATACACGTACCAATTATTGTATCAACTTCAACGAGTTGAACAACTGATTGCCACGTGTATGGGGCAGTTGTATGAGTTGTATCAACTGGTTGGATGAACATCAAAATTTTTTGATATTTTGTCAAGTTGGTTGTGTTAGTTGGATCGTGTTTGGGTTGGTCGTGCGATTTCAAACGATTTCGCCATTTTATTTCGGCTGTCAAACAGAGCGCGTTACGGAGAAAATAAAAAATAAAAATGAGTGAATGCGATCGCCAACTCCGCGAATTTAGCGAAGTTTATAAAGCCATGCCGGAGCTGTGGAACAGCAAACTGGACTGCTACAAAAACAAAAATGTACGCCGTAAAAGTTATCAGAAACTTTTGATAGAATTTAAAAAAGTAAAAAACGATGCAGCAATAGACGATATGAAAAAAATGTTGACAAATATGCGTACTTGCTATCGCCGGGAGCTCAAAAAAACGTTACAAAGTGAATCATCTGGTGCAGGAGTTGATGATTCATACATTTCACCTCTGTGGTATTTCGAGGAGCTCGACTTTTTGCGAGACCTGGAAATACGTGTGTCTGGTGTAACATCCATCAGTTCGGATGAAGAGGAAGAAGTGTCCGTTCCCGTGGTATGTTGAAAAAACATTTAAAAGTTTTATTGTTTTTATTTATGATATTATGTTTTTTTCACAGCAATCTTTGAAGAAATTTAAAAAAGGGGCTACCGAAAGAACGGAGTTTCTAAAGAAAGCAACCGAGCATTTGGAGACATCCAAAAAACAATTGGATGAAGCGGAAATTTATGCAAATGCATGGGCTTGCATGTACAGGCAAATGAAACCGGAGCAGCAACTTTTTGCAAAGCAAGCAGTAGACGAAGTGATGCTGTTGGGCCGATTTGGAAAATTATGTTTCAATTATCTGCACAGTCCTTCAAGCTCACCAAATTTAAGTAGTCCGCATGTATCACGAACCAGCTCGCCTTTTTTAAGTAATGACTCGCCACTTTATATTTCAACATCTTCTGGAAGTCCAACTGAATCAACATCACGCTTTTCACATTTTACTTCTTTGCCAACTGGAAGCCCCATACAAGCACAAGTGTTTTTGATTTGTTGAATGACTCCCAATATCAATAAATAAAAACATATTAAGATAGAGTACATACATATATTTTATTTTATTTTTCTCATTTTTTTTTAATTATTTTTTTAATTCATTTTTTATATATTAGTTATAAGAGAATGAATATAAGTTTTATTTAAAGAACACAACCAATTTAACACTATTTTATACATATGTAAATAAAAGGAATTAAAGAGATTTCAGTTTTTTGATAATTTCACAATATTTCAACCTTATTGTTTTGGCCTCATTAGATGCATTTCTAGACAGCGTTGGTTCCATTTCTGACAGCTGAATATTTTCACATTCAAATCGATTTGAGTTTGACTGGCACCGTAAGTAGTTGTGTAAGTAGCAACAGGCAAGAACAACTGTAGTAACTTTTTCAGGACATAAATTTATTGTCGTTTGAGAAGAAGTCGAAAACGCGATGCCAAAATACCAAAAAGCGTTTTCAACTTTAACCCGTGCTGAGCTCAGAGTTTTGTTAAACAGCATTTCATTCTCTGTCAAATTGTTGTGACCAAATGGTTTTAAAACATTTTTCCTCAAAGCGAAAGCCGCATCCGACACAAACACAAAAGGGAGTGAATCTTCGTCTGCAAGCACTGCTTGTGGTTCCGGTAAATTTAAACTTCCACTTTCCAACTTTTTGAAAAATTTCGAATTTCCGAAAACGCCTCCATCGGAAATTTGTCCATTTGCACCTACATCTACCATTAAAAAGTTGGAGTTGCTGTCAACAATTGCCAACAAGACAATACTGAATGCCTTTTTATAATTGAAATAAAATGAACCGGAGTTAGAAGGACGTGAAATATTTATGTATATGCTTTCCATCGAGCGCGCCTAGACAGTTGGGAAACATCGACTTCTCATAAAATTGATCAGCTACAGCCATCCATTGCTCAGGTGTTTTAGGAAGCTAAAAATATATTTTGTGTTAAATAAAATGTATAACTCGGATATTCTTTATATACCACCTTAATTGAGTCTTTTAGAACTTTTATAATAGCCTTGCACGTCTCAATTACAATTTTACCAATCGCTTACGCAGATATTGCTGTTGAAAATTTTAGGTCTTCAAATGAGTTTCACGTAGCCAAAAATCGTAAAGTTATTGCCAAACGATTCTCTGCACTAATTGCTTCTCGCATTATTGTGTCTTCTTTTTCAATAAAAACTTTCACTTTCAAGAGAAGATCATAAAACACTTCATCGCTCATGCGCATGTAATTCTTGTAGTCCTTTGGCTTGGTTTCTCTCAACGTCTTCAAAAGCTTGTTATTTGAAAATTCATTTTTATTTTGCAACCACATTTTACACCATTTTCTTTTTTTTCCAAATTCTTGTTTGCTCCAGTTCTTCTTCTTCCGCTAAAACTTCATTTATAATAATTAAAGCAATAACTTCCGAACTCATGTTTACGCTACGAATTGAATATTCAAAATGAAGTTGGCCTCAAAATTGTATTAAAAGTTGTGTCGTGTGTGGCGACAAGGGCAATTTCTAGCTCAACTCAATCAACCAACTAATTGGTGCGTGTATGCCTTGCATAAGCGAATGGGTGCGCTATTCGTATGTAGGTATGTAGCGGGTGTATATTTATTTAAGTATTGTATTTAATTTTAGTTCAACGAGAAGAATGCAATAGCCGACGGCAAAATATATGCATGTATTTTATTATTGCACTTCTTCTCTTTGGAGCCTTATTACACACGACAACTTTTGTTGCGGCAACTCTTAGTTTATAGGCGAGGGGGCGACGAGGAGAGGAGAATCGCGTCGAGTTTCCAGTGTTCAGCAACTCGCTTTGTGTTCTTATTCGTAGCAGTTCGCTGCGACGTTTTTCGGCATTCGTGTTCTTTCTTTCGTAGTACATAGTTGCATTTGCGTATATTTTTTTGAAATTAATATTTTGAATATATTTAAAAAATTTAATTTCATCTTTTGGTAAGTAATTTGCAAATATGTATACAAATATACATAATATAATATAAATATTTTAGAAAATGGAGTATGACGAAAAATCGAATTAATTAAAGATATTGTGAAATGTATGGAGGAAGCCATACAAATTGATTCAGACGATAGTAAAAAGAGTGATATATCTTTGTTTTAATAAATAAAATGTATTTCTTAATTGACAGAGCTGATTAATATAAGTGATAGAGTGGCCCAAATACCTAAAAGGAAAAAGAGACGACAATGGGTTAAAGTAAAGTGAAAGAGAATGAGAAAAAAACTCGAGCAGAGTTTTGCAAGTTGCTCGTGTGAAGGTAATGGGCGACAGCAAAAGAGAATTGCCCGAGAATTAGCAACTAAAGTTGCCCCATGTAATCGTAGACTTGGTAAATATGTGTATGTATAATTAAAAAGTGCAAATCAAATTTTTGTCAACCCAATAAAACCAATAAGTTATGCTTACGTATTCTTAAGCACACAATTTGACAATTGGGTGTTTTTTAACAAATATGATTTGCACTTTATATTGTATTATTATATTGAAAAATATATGGGTCGCACTTACAAATTTTTTCCGGTTTGTTTTTAGTTATAGTTACTCGTTTGGGTATTTGTTGATTTAGGTTGCAGGCGTTTTGTTTGTTGGGTGCACTCTTTGGGTTGGGTTCTGGAATTCCAACGTTGATGTTGTTGGTGAAATTCCCACGAAGACTTTTCTTTTAATTATCGCGGCTCAATAGGACCAAAAATGTCGGGGTATGTCGACGTAAGGGGCCGATTGCGAATAATTAAAAGGTAATTCGTTTTAGTTCAAACGTTATAAACTTTAATTTAATATACATTTGGGTTATACAAATATGAATGTGTGTGTGTGTAACCAATAATGGTTAAGTGTGTTACTTGTAAATATAAATATGTAATTCTGTGTTAATTTATTTTATTGATGTAACCTGTTGCGAGTTAAATTTCCTTTTTTTTGCGTGCTGGGTTTATTTGGTGGTGGTATCCGTATTGTTTTGTGAAATAATTATAGATTGTACTTGACGTGTACCTTATATGAGAATTGTTCACTTTGTTGTTTAACCGTGTTCACTTGTTATAATTTAAAAGAGATGTAAAAATGTTTTGTGGAATGGCGCACTGTTGCTTTTGTTTGTTCACTTGTGTAGAGACGTCTCACTTCATGTTCGCTTGTGGTTCGCTGTGTTGGCGGGACAATAATGCCTTTTAGGCAAAAAGCGCGGGAAAGTTATTTCTTTTTTGTTTCTCCTTCTGTTTTTGTGTGGGAGGTTGGGGCGGTTGATATTCCTCTGCATTACGCCTCTATTACTTTATGTAATTTGTGGGAGTAATGCAGAGGAGTATTTGTTTGGATTAAACAATCACTATCAATTTAACATTAAAAATATTTAATATTAAATATTTTAAAATTTCAATTTCGATAATTCTATTACACTTTTTCTATTTGTTAAAAAAAATTGCACCGGCTTGTTTAAATATCACTTTTTGCACTACTTATCTTAATATATAGTACTTGTATATATTTCTTGTGTGTGTGTTTAGGTCACTAAAATCCTCTTAAACCCAGCAAAACTTGCGTGACCGAAACTCCAATACATTTACACAATTTTTACTTGTCACTAACACTTCCTCACAAATCTTTGAAATGCGCAAGAAATCAATCCATTGTGTCTTTTGTTCGTCTTATATTATAAGCTCTTAACTCAACATATGTTAAGCAAAAATAAAACAAAAGAAGACAAACAAATTTTTTAGCTGTCAACGCTGGATGTCAAAGCGTACAGCATGATACCGTGAATTTGACGTTTGCTTGTTCGTTGTGACAAATTGAATTCGAAGAAAAAAAGAATTCGGTTACAAACGCGTCGATAGTTGAAAATTGTGCAGATTTGTGTTTGTGCATATTTATTATATTTAAAATAAATATTTAAACCTACGGATATTATAATTGTGTTTCTTTAACTTTTGTGAATATTTTGTGTCTTCAAGATAATATATAATAATATATATAGGGTGAGTAAAACAAATACTAATTCAATATGAAAAAATATACATTTAGTGCATATATGTATGAGCCGGGAAAAAAGGCTTTTAATCTTAGTGCATCTAAATTTATGAAAATTTGTGAAAAAAATGTAAATTATTGTAGCCCGGTCGTCTTTTATTATATTATGTTAAGTTATTTAAAATGAATTTTGATGCTGCCAAATTTTTATTTCTTAATAAGATGGATTCACCAGCGCTTTTTGATGACACCTATTTGGAGGAATGCTCGACAACTTCTTCGACTCCCGTAAAAGGTGCATGTAAATCGTCATTTTAGTTTACAATTCATTTTTACGCATTTGTTATTGTAGAACAATTGACATTTAAACGGAAGAAATTCAACATTTCTGGTTGCTACAACCCAGAGGCAAGCTTCTCAAAACAACAAGGAAACAATTTGGCTGTGGAAGGAAATGGTAATCCAATATATTGTTAAAATGCATAGAAGTATATTTATATATTATTTTTTGTATCTATATAAGAATTTATAGAAATAATTTTTACATTATTAAAAAAATGTCAAAAGATGAATTTAATGTAAATTTAAATAAAATTATTTTATTATTAAAATTAATAAAAAAAATATATTTTATAAAAAAATCTTTATATTTTTGAGTTTCGAACTATAGGTTGAAGGAATGACAAGCGAGTGGTTTACCCACTAGGCTATTGTAAGAGTGCACCGTCACGCTTTCCTGAGAGCAGTTTTGTTGAATTATCCCAAATTTAATGAAAGTGTGAGAAAGAAGGATATAGTTTTATTACAGCAGAAAATATGTGAGCGAGAAGGTGATACAAGATCACATGTATACAAAAGTTTTGGGAGGTTTTTTGATTCGCCCTTAAGAACGTGATAGGAAAAAGTGACAATTAAACCGGCACGCGTTACCGGCATGTCACCAGGTAACATGACCGTCACTGTTCTAACTGAGATGTTCACCTCTTATTGTATTTCAATGTAATGTGCGCTTGTGTAATAAATGTTCACTTATTATAAAAACATTTTGCTCTCCGGGTTCACTTGTATAAAATGTCTAACTGCTGTTGATGGCGGGATAATATGTTTTTGCTATAAAGAAAACGCCGGAAAATTGTATTCTTTTCATTTCTCCTCTTTCGCCTGTTGAGTGAAGTTGGGGCGGTTGTGGCATATACTAAAGACATTATTCGCGCTTCTTGATTTGTGTACTGGAAAGTGAAAGAATCTAGTAGAATTTAAAATTGTGTTATACATATACATTTGTATATATGTATATAGAGTCAACAGGATAGCCTCCGAGTTCATTTATTTTCACACTATGGGCAGAAGTTCTTACAGGATTTGTGTACAGCAAATTTGGTTGCTGTATCTCATCGAGATATCTCAAGTTTTACTCAAGTTACAGCTTGCACGGATAGAGGGACAGATAGACAGTAAACCGAATTTCGACATTTCTCGTGATCCTGCCCATTTATATATGTATATATAACTCTATATCTAACTCTTTTAGGTGATACGTACAACCGTTATGTAGCAAAACTTTAATACGTTAAGTCGAAAAGAATTAAAATTCAATAAACACCAGAAGGTGCACTTAAAGCTTTCTAAGGATGGTCAATAATTCGAGCTGCAGAACTAAACAGAGAAGGTACTATCTTCTATAAGAGTGTACAGCGCGCTGTTAGTTCTGCTTTCTCCAGAATGAATAAGACAGCTAAGCAAATGGGTCTAGTGGTGACCGAGGGCAACACGAAATATCTCCTGTTATCAAACTCGGTTCTTCAAAGTTATGACTGTCAACAGGGACGTGAGAGCCAAGCCGGGCGCGACGACTGTTTATTTGATGACAGGAGATTTTCCGACTTGCCCTCGTTTACTACCGGAGCCATTTGCTTCGCCTCGTTATCCAGTCTGGAGAAATGGAGGATAAAGTAGTGTGTAGAAGTTCACGCAAATGAGGAAAGCCTTCTGAGCGTCTTTCACTTGGGAGTGGCCAGAAACGATTCTTTTACACATTGTTCAAGCAGCTCAGGATTTCCGGTCTCAGACCGAGTATCCTTTGAGTAGCCAAAGAACACCCTTGAAAAGGGAAGCTAAAGTGGAAGGCGAATCATCCCTCCCCAGGGTTGTGGTCTGGGCTTGTGATATACATATCTTACATATTGACAAATATATAAGTTAACACATAATAATTGAATCTACTCTAAACTTTCACAAAATATCCGCATAGGTTGAGCATCCTGTCCGCATTGGTCTACACCGATAACATGACACTAGCTTAACATACATATGTTGCAGGTGGCTGTGTTATGATCAAAATATCCGCTGACAATGAGTTGCTGCGGTAACCTGGGGTCGAATCATTACATCCGTGCACGGATCGGCAAACATACGAAAGAAAATTACGTGATACGTCAATCGTATGCGGAGATTGGCATTATAACATACGATAGCAAACGGATCGTAATGTTTTTCCAATTCACAATAGTTCTTAAATTCCACATTGCTTTGGGTCGTATTTTTAGGTCACAATAGATGTGGAACTGTCAAAACTGTTGCGAAATTTTCAATAAACTAACAAAAACTAATTAAATATGAAAGTGGATCCAACTTTGTTTTATTATTTAAGCTCTAGTGAAAGTGATAGGGATAAAAAATAGTGCGGAGATAGCCAGGAGATCGTATCAATAGCGTAGGTATAAAAAAATCAAATTATGAATCCTCAATAACAAAATTTTCTTTGTAGATGTATCGTTGAACAAAGCATTCTAATCTTAAAAAGACGGTGGAGAATAGGCAAGAGAGGAAGGTATCCCCCCTCCCCAAAATTGGAAAATTTGCTAACGTATGTGAGGCATTACCATCAGGCCAGGTCCTTCTCCACTTGGTCCTTCCAACGGAGTGGAGGTCTTCCTCTTCCTCTGCTTCCCCCGGCGGGTACTGCGTCGAATACTTTCAGAGCTGGAGTGTTTTCGTCCATTCGGACAACATAACCTAGCCAGCGTAGCCGCTGTCTTATAATTCGCTGAACTATGTCGATGTCGTCGTAAATCTCGTACAGCTCATTGTTCCATCGAATGCGGTATTCGCCGTGGCCAACGCGCAAAGGACCATAAATCTTTCGCAGAATTTTCTCTCGAAAACTCGCAACGTCGACTCATCCGTTGTTGACATCGTCCAAGACTCTGCACCATATAGCAGGACGGGAATTATGAGTGACTTATAGAGTTTGGTTTTTGTTTGTCGAGAGAGGACTTTGCTTCTCAATTGCCTGCTCAGTCGGAAGTAGCACCTGTTGGCAAGAGTTATCCTGCGTTGGATTTCTAGGCTGACATTGTTGGTGGTGTTTACGCTGGTTCCAAGATAGACGAAATTATCTACAACTTCAAAGTTATGACTGTCAACAGTGACGTGAGTGCCAAGTCGCGAGCGCGACGACTGTTTGTTTGATGACAGGAGATATTTCGTTTTGCCCTCGTTCACTACCAGACCCATTTTCTGTGCTTCCTTGTCCAGCCTGGAGAAAGCAGAACTAACGGCGCGGGTGTTGTTGATTTTCCAGGTCTGAAGCCACACTGATAAGATCCAATCAGTTTGTTGACGGTGGGCTTTAATCTTTCACACAATACGCTCCATAGAACCTTATATGCGATGTTGAGGAGGCTAATTCCACGGTAGTTGGCGCAGAGTGTGGGGTCTCCTTTTATATGGATTGGGCATAGCACACTTAAATTCCAATCGTTGGGCATGCTTTCGTCCGACCATATTTTACAAAGAAGCTGATGCATGCTCCCTATCAGTTCTTCGCCGCCGTGTTTGAATAGCTCGGCCGGCAATTCGTCGGCCCCTGCCGCTTTGTTGTTCTTCAGGCGGGCAATTGCTATTCGAACTTCTTCATGGTCGGGTAATGGAACGTCTGCTCCATCGTCATCGATTGGGGAATCGGGTTCTCCTTCTCCTGGTGTTGTGCGTTCGCTGCCATTCAGCAGGCTGGAGAAGTGTTCCCTCCATAACTTAAGTATGCTCTGGGCATCAGTGACTAGATCACCTTTGGGGGTTCTACAAGAGTATGCTCCGGTCTTGAAACCTTCTGTAAGCCGCCTAATTTTTTCGTAGGATTTTCAAGCATTACCCCTGTCGGCCAGCTTATCAAGCTCTTCGTACTCACGCATTTCGGCCTCTTTCTTCTTCTGTCAATGCGTCAAATGCGTCTCGCTTCCCTCTTCAACTCTCGGTATCTATCCCATCCCGCACGTGTAGTGGTCGATCGTAACGTTGCGAGGTGGGCAGGCTGTTTTCTCTCCACTGCGACACGACACTCCTCGTCGTACCAGCTTTTTTTTTTGCACTTTCCAAAAACCAATGATTTCGGTTGCAGCTGTACGTAAGGAGTTCGAAATGCCGTCCCACAGTTCTCTAATGCTGAGTGGTTGACGAGTGCTCTCAGAGAGCAGGAGTGCAAGCCGAGTAGAAAATCGTTCGGCTGTCTGTTGTGATTGCAGCTTCTCGACGTCGAACCTTCCGTGTGTTTGTTGGCGTGCGTTTTTTGCTGCACAGAGGCGGGTGCGAATCTTAGCTGCAACAAGAGGTCCGAGTCGATGTTAGGACCTCGGAGCGCACGCACATCTAAAGCACTGGAAACGTGTCTTCCGTCTATCACAACATGATCGATCTGGTGGGCAGTTTTTCGATCCGGAGACAGCCAGGTAGCTTGATGTATCTCCTTATGCTGGAATGTAGTACTACAGATAACCATATTTCGGGCCCCGGGGAAGTCGATCAGCCTCAACCCATTTGGGGATGTTTCCTCGTGGAGGCGGAATTTACCGACCGTAGTGCCAAAGATACCTTCTTTGCCCACCCTGGCGTTAAAGTCGCCAAGCACGATTTTGACATCGTGGCGGGGGCAGCCCTCATAAGTGAGCTCCAAGCTCCAAGTGTAGTAAATGTCACAAGGACCTACTCGTCTCTGTCCTTGTCCCGTCCATCGCATTTCTTTTACGGCAGTGATGTCAGCCTTTATTTTTACGAGGACATCAACCAGCTGGGCAGCGGCACCTTCCCAATTAAGGGACCGGACATTCCAGGTGCATGCCCTGATATCGTTATCCTTATTTCGTTTGCCATGCTCTTCATCAAAAGAGGGTCTCTCATCGGAGGCTGATTGCTAATTTTCATTGGTACTGATTTTTACGTGGCGGGTCCCAAACCCAGCGCTCAACCCTATGTAGGGGATGTTTCGCCTTCTCACTTTAGCTCGCCTTCGAACGGATGTTCGAAGTACATACATATACTTACGTTAAAGTGAAGGTGGTACGTTCAAAGTGGAGTGATCCCTATATACGCGAAAAGAAAATTTAAATGCATATTTACTGTAAACAAAGGTTCTAATATGCGGGAATATACACCCGTCTTACAATTATTTTTTTATGTTGCCTGTATTTTAAACAGGGCTTTTTTGTATGTTGCCTGTTTTTTAAATACAGGACTTTTTGATTTTGGCCGAGCTCTTCACCCGGCTCGAAGGACCAAAATGTAATAACTCAAAAAAGATTATTTATTCCTTACCTCTGGTGGGGGGAAATAAAATAACCTTCATTGAGTGAGAAATATTTCATTCTGATTTTATTGTTAAGTTTTCTTTGCTTATATACAAATTTTTAAAACTATCTTATCTAATTAAATATATGTATGTGTATGTATGTTACAGCACACCACATGGGGTTGTTTTCAACCATACAATGCCATACATGTGTGCGTGTGTGGTCATACAATTTATGTTTTATGGTTTGGGCTGTTTTCAAGTGCACAAGTGCATTTGTAATCAATTGCCCAAACCTAAGTAAATATGTTTATATAACATATCTTGAGTACATGCGTATTACATTTAAATGCATACGTGCCTCATGTATGTATGTACATATGTATATGTGCTGCATATATATGCATGTATATTTATGGGTTTATTTATGTATGTATTAATATATAAATAGATATTTATATTTAGTATAATTTCGGCTTTGCATATAAATAAGCATGTTCAATGATATTTGCACATTTACATCTACATACATTCGAGTGAGTGAAGTGATATTTGCAGCTGCAAATCGTTAAAAACTAAACGAAAGAAATTTAAAAAAAAAAGGAAAATTACCTACAATAAATAAAATATACATACAAATTTATATACGTAACTACATACGTGATAAAGAGTGTGTGCTAAAAACAAAAATAAAATTGTCTACTTACCTGAGCTATCAAATTTCTAAAAAGAATAAAAAGAAATAAGGAGAAGAAACGTGCAGTGTGGTTGCTGAAAAGAAAATCATATAAATACATACATACATATGTACTAATGATTACATTCCCGCTTACCTACCATATTAGAACGTACATACATACATATGTACAAGCGCGTGCAAAAGTAAAGAAAGTGCTTAATTGAAAAAGAGACTAACAAAACATACATAAGTGTAAGGAAACTGGGAAATGGTAGGCACAGTGATTTACAAAAAAATTCCACCAAAGCGTTTGAAACAGTTTCGCTTGAAAGTGCCGTGACAAAAAATAATAGTTATTAAAGTTAAAAGTGCCGTTTTAACGCTATTCTAAAAAACAAAAACAAAAAAAAAAAGAAAACGGTAAGATCTTTAGTGCCGCTACATAAGTATCCGTTAAGTCAAAAGTTCCATGTGAAGTGCCGCAATAGAGCAACAGATAACGTACGTAACGTTTCAACATTTTCATCATCGCCGCTGCTACGCTGCTTCAACGCTACCATCAAACCGCTGCTACCGTCACGCCGCTGCTGCCATCAACGCCGCTGCCGTCGTGGGAATGAGCTGCCGCTGCATTTTGTGCAAAAGGGAAGTGAGCGCCGGCAAACAGCCGACCCACCAGGTAACGAGTGCGGATTATTGAAAGTGGTGCAAACAAACGAAAATTCAAATAAACAACACTTTCAGTTTTTGGCTCCCCTTTTTGTTCACTATATTGACATACATATGTACATTAGGGTGATTCAAAAATGTTTTTTTTTTCAATTGGTACTCGCAAAAATAGGTTCCTAGACACCTCTAAGAAAGCCTCTCCAAATATGAGTTTTTAATTGTAACGGGAAGGTCCTCCGCCTAACGGTTTTCTATTTTTTCTTATTATCAGATAGAAAAATTTATATCTCGCTTCCAACTACTTGAAAAAATATCTTGTAAATTAGGTTTTGTAGGAAATTGAATGCTCTAAAACATGGTCTCCTATGATTTCTTCGTAAACCCAACCGTTAAAAAGATATTAACGGTTGAAGTTTGATTATTTTTGGGAAAATTTTTTATTTCTTATGAATTTTATAACTCATATTCCCTATACATACATATGTACATATTTATATGCACACACAATCATATGGTATATACATAACATAATTTAGCATAAAGCAATAACACACAATAATACTAAACTACCTGCTGTTCAAATCGCTTAGAGCATTCAAGCAAAGGTAGGTAATAAAAAAAAATAGAAAAAAAGTTCACATTTGAACTACTATTCAACTCATATACATAATTACATCTAATATATAAAATTCTCGTGTCACGGTGTACGTTATTGAACTCCTCTCAATATTTTTATTTGTCAAATATTTGAATCATTCAATTTCGGTCGCATGCTTTTTTTATTCCGGCTATTCAAAAAAAAAATTATTGAAAACTATTCAGTGAAAACGTTATTTTTCACATAAAGTGATCAATTACAGATTGAAATTTCTCACGAAGCCACGAAGAGGTCTTGCTAATATCGGTCGGCGTTCCGTTTGCCATCAACGTATGGAACGCGGTCAATCAGCAAGCGATCGTCACGATGTCACAGCACTTACTTTTACTTTTACTTTTGCAATTCATGAACGTTTTCCGACTCTTGTGCGTCTCGCAGTTAATTTGGAGAGTGTATTTCAACCCAGAGAATACAGTACAGCCAGTGGAAAAACCGCCAGCAACAAAATTAACATTGACGAGTTTTTTCTCAACTTTCGTCAGTGACCCGTTTGCGAGAACCTTGCTCTATTCGGAAATACCTTGATATTATACCTGGAATGCATCGTCAAAGAAATAGTTGCGCAGAAAGCAATTCCAACCAGTAGATTAACATCCAGGTGTGTTATCAACTAATGCATTAGGACAAATTTACACAATCCACCCGGTAAACGACGATTGTTTCTACCTTAGGTTGCTATTGATTAATGTGCGCGGTTCAACTTTATTTGAGTCATTGCGTACTGTGAGTGGTACGGTGTGTGCAAATTTTGGAGAAGTAAGCCAGCAAGCCAGGAGGATGGGGTCATGTGTAGAAGTTCACGCAAGTGAGGAAAGTTCTCTGATCGCCACTCACTTGGGAGTGGCCAGAAACGATTCTTTTACATATGACTCAAGCAGCTCACGACTTCCGGTCTTTGACCAAGTATCCTCTGGGTAGCCTAAGAACATCCGTTCTAAGGTGAGCTAAAGTGAGAAGGCGAAACACCCCTGCATAGGGTTGTGCGCTGGGTTTGGGACCCGCCACGTAAAAAGCTCACCCCAATGAAAAACCAAAAGCAGCCTCGGATGAGAGACCCCCTTTTGATGACGACCATGGCAAACGAAAGAAGGACTACGAATTAAGGGCATGCACCTGGAATGTCCGGTCCCTTAATTGGGAAGGTGCCGCTGCCCAGCTGGTTGATGTCCTCGTAAAAACAAAGGCTGACATCACCGCCGTCCAAGAAATGCGATGGACGGGACAAGGACAGAGAC